>NC_142707.1:66983242-67133886 GCF_055471065.1 Atractosteus spatula
GACTACATTCTAACTCAGGTCATTTTTCTAGAACCTTTTAGAACGTTTCTGGAAAAGTTTCTGGAAAATTTCAGAAAGTTCTGTTTTACGCTCATCTGATTAGGTTTTAATTTAATCTTAATTTGATACAAATAAATGATAAGTGATTGTCAAAACACTAAACATAAAATCTAAATATTTTGAAGACCACCAGGTTAGCTACATTATAGACAAAATGTATTGTCAGCTTTTCGCATGAAATGATGATGGCTGATTTGGCATCATCAGGCTCCTTTGTTAGATCTCTAGGTTTGGTATTTTAGAATAATCCTCTACCAGTTTTGAATATTGCTCAAACAGGCATGGGCAAGATTTAATCCAAGCTTTTCCAGTGTTTGTTTTGTCTGCCATTTGTTTAAGGTTGAATAATTTCTTGTTCATCTCAATATGAGCAATGAAAATATAGAAAACTATTTTTCCATTTCGCAAATATTGTCAACTAGTAAATGTTTCTCTGTTTCTTATATTATAACATAAACTATTGAAGGAACGCTAAGTCTGATAGCAACACAAAGCTTTCAAAAGTGATTATATTGTTAAATGAATGCAAATATAAATATCTAAATATCTAAATATCTTACCTCACTAAAACTATCTTACCTCTCTAAAACTAGCATTTGAAGGACAAAAACATTGCCATTTGAGACAGCTTCATCATCTTTCTGTTATTCTACCGTCATTCTATTATAGTTACTTCCAGAAAACTCTAAAGGCAATTTTTCTCTGGAGCAGAAAGTTTTCAAAATCCCCCATAATCTGTCTTTCTGATCATTTCATTACTGCTGAATTCTGATAAAATCTAGGACAAAAAAGCAAAACAGTAATCTACTAATCTAAATTCTTCATCATAAACACACTTATTCCCAATTTATTTTCTGATACAACATATCTATTTTGAATGATCTATACAGAATGTCTACTCAAGGCATCCTCTGTTATAAAGTGTGGGCTTTACTTCTTAATTTACTTTATTTAAAAAATTAAAAGTACCACAAATCTAAATAGTATTTCTCCTCTTCTGACATGAATACAGAGAGAATCATGGCAACACAAGAATGCTTATTATTTTTCTCATGACCATTGCTTTAAGCAGATAGTGGGCTTTTCATCTTTCTTACATAGAAAACTAAAAAGAGCTCTTTTAAGATTGTTTTATATCTGTGCATATGACCAGTTTAGAAATACCAAAATGTGCTATTTAATGTTCACAGCCACCATTAACTATTGTTTTATCGTGCAGCTGCTGTCCTGCTATTATTAACTTATGAAAATAGGGTGTATATTTACTGGAAAAATAGGTATTGGTGTAAACAGAGCTGTCTACTGGTAAATAGCAAGATGCAGATATATATTGATTGTTTAGGTGCTTTTGGCTGCTAGAGGTCAGGAGAGGGTACTTTTGTTTGCATGTCAAATTTCATAAAATGTTGAAGATGCAATACAATTCCGCTCACATATTTCTATGCTCTATAACAGCATTAATAGTTTATATTATTGAAAACAAGTCTCTTATCTGTCCAAACTTAGAGACCCTCTCACACCTCAGTTTTAGTCTACTTTACTCCCTAGTTGTTGCAGGAAAAAAATAAATGGAGATGTGCTGGTATATTCACCTTACAAAATTCCCTCAACCAACCGCATTATTTTTCAAAATATTTAATTCATTTGTTGATTGCATTTTAGTTCGGTTTATTTGTCCTGATCCTCTAAAAGTGCCTGACAAAACAGAATTTTAAAGACGTCAACTGTTTAATAATAAACATATTACATGTAATCTGGATCCTCCAAACACTGAGTAAATGTTGTCATCCACTTACAAGTATACTACTCAAAGAATATCTATCCTTAATGGTGTAATAATTACTATATCCTTCGGTGCAAAGGGCTGTTTACTATCAGTAGATGTATTGCCACATTACTGTGGATAAATGTCCTGTTCTACAAATAATACTACTAAGAATACTGTTACATTTCTATGAGAAATAGAGAGAATACATTGTCTTTGCCACACTGCAGCTTTAGTACCTATTAGCTCTGTTTGGTCTGGCAAATATATATTGTAAATGTCCTGTATATATAGGCTATGATAAGAGCAATAGAAATTAGTGAACCAATGTCTTTTTATCCATATTAAGAATGCCTGTCATAGAGAATACAGGGGAAAAGTAGGATGGGGAGACTTTAATATCTTTCATAGTATTTGTGTTACCACAGTGTCCTGGCCAAACTTCCCCCTGGTCTTTACCAATCATGGCCTCATAATAATTCCAATCTATGAACTGGCTTCATCACTCTGCTCTCCTCCCCACTGATAGCTGGTGTGTGGTGAGTGTACTGGCGCACTATGGCTGCTGTCGCATCATCCAGGTTGGGCTGCACACTGGTGGTGGTGGAGGGGAGTCCCCATTACCTGTGAAGAGCTTTGAGTGGAGTGTCTAGAAAAGTGCTACTGTATATAAGTGTAAGCAATTATTATTATTATTCATTTCTAGAGATTGTAGTACTCACCCTGAGAAAAAAAATTGTGTTATTCTCATCATTATCATGACCAAGAGACATTACATAAGGAAGTCCATGTTTCCTTTGCACTATTCCTCTTGAACAATTGAACCATCAAAGCACCTTCTAATAACAACCCAGGTTACAGGGTACAGTGCCATTGGAAATAGATTGTGGCCCACAGGTCCACTGCCTATTGCTACCTACTTTCATGTTGCCATCGTCTTGCTCTCTGGTGTATTGCCACCTATATTCCACAAGCAAGCTCCTACACCAAGAGGTGAATACGCTGTTTTTGCATTCTAGTACATGGGAGCTGCATGTCTTTTATTACTCGAAATGACCTTTACTGCTGGTAAGCGCTTAAGATATCTTTATTGCTGAAATGTCATGGTCTCGCAGTAAGGCTTTTGCAGTTGTTATGCACATTTTTGTAGTGCTTTTGTTTTTTTTTATGGAAAAGACAAGATTTTCCCAGGACGTCTGCTGTATCTTGATTTGGCTCGTGCTTTTCCTAGGGAGTGTGTGTAATTCCTGGTCACGCCTGCCAGAGTTTTATATTTAGAATCTCCAAAGATTGTTTTGATTGTACGCAGACACATTTGGGAATAGCCAGCTGTGTTATAACCACACTATGTGACATGCCACAAGGTGACTTTTGGGCAAATTAATACTCAAAAAAACAATGCTGGACGTTAACAGGTAATCTCCCAACCACTTAAAAAAAAAAATCAAATTCTGCACAACAGTGTAATATTCCTGTGTGTCCAGAAGACACCTCCACTTTTATAAAATGGATAACAGAAACCCATCAGTTCACTGCATACCAGGTACACCTAAACCTTTTGAAGAAAACAAGAATTAAGGTCAAAGGTTAAAATGGCTTGAACATGAAGAGTAAATTTTTGCTTATCTTTTCCTTGCACTTACCTTGACCTTTAACCTTTGTGGCAGCATGTTTTGTATTAAGGTTAGATAAAAGATGAAAAAATAAAAAAAAGAAAAGGTTAAAAACTGTGCCAAGTCTAATTAGAAATATATAAAGTACCCTTTTTTTCCCATCAATAATCTGTCACCCCATAACAGAACTTGTTATGGCTACTTAGAAAAATCTATTATATTATTTATGTTTATCTTTATAAAGGAATATTATTCCATCTTTAATTGAAACACTGTCTTAATGTTCTGTAGAGTAATCTTTTCATAATTTCCCTGGGAATTTTATTTTTCATATTCTTAGAAAAACAGTTTATATTGTTAATCAACCAATTTTGTTTCATTTTTCTAGCCTAGAGCATGTTTAAGAGCATTCACAGCTGTTGTTGTTGTTTACTGAGAATAAAATGAAAAGAAATAATGAAAAGAATAATATACTAATAATAAGAAGAAAGAAAATAATATTCATTCCAGTGTTCCTGAAATAGTATGAATCTTAATTATTCACTGCATTAAAATACTGCTAAGGGCACTATATACAGTACATGTTGACAGAAAATGCATAGGTTGACATGCCAAAACCTTCATCTTTACATTTGGCAAATACAATTGTGCAGACAGTACAGTTGTAATAGCGCTTTGAAGACCAAACTTTTTTGTTACTTCAATGAATATACGAAAAAATGCATTGATTTAGCAAATACTAATTTCTTCGGTGACCATGACACAAGAATAAAAGCTAAAATATTAGAAATGTAAGCTGGCTTAAATTTATATTGTGCTTTCTGCTCTCCATAATGAAACGGTGATAAAGGGAGCAGCTCATTTTCAAAGCCTGAGACGGCTCCTCTGCTGACTTTTGCAAGAAGAGTGTTTCAAGTTCTTTTTTTTTTTAAGAAACTCACACCCCAAATATCCAGGCAGCAGGAACAAAACACTAACATCTGCAGCCGCTTTCCAGCCAGACAGTTTCATGTGAATAACTCAACACGTCGTGCCCTGACCTCCCGGAACAATGGGAGATGTTTCGAGAACTGAGTGTGACGCCCTGGGATGCAGCTGGATCAAAATCAGGCGAGCTGCTGGCGAAAGCTGAATTTATTATACAGGACCGCCGAAAGGTGCCACAGGAGTACACGGACGCCGCATGCCACTTGGACTGTCATAGTTTCGGCACAAAGATTCGAGCTTGACAAATAGCTTGAATGAAATAAAGCGTACGTTTTAAACTGTACCCGCACAGCGCCACACGTAGAGAATGCAAACGAGACTGAACATCCACCCCCTCCAAATATCCAAATTTGACTTATCTGTATTTTCTCAAATATCTCTATACGTGAGACACTTTTTTTTTTCTCCAGGGAATCAAAAGAAGACGCAACAAAGAAACTGTGTACTTCAAGACTTAAATCTTACAAGTTCCTAATCCTCCTGAAGTCCACACTAGACCTTCTGTCTCCATGGCAACGCCAAAGCATTCAACCAAGTGATTGCCTCCAATGAATTTCAGATAAGACGGAATGGAAGTGGATTGATGTGATTTTAATGCAGAAGAAAGCGGTGGAAGGGAGGTCCACTTGGTTCATATTTGAATAAAGCAAACACCGCAGACAAAAGGCTGACAGCTGTAAATGACATTGTCAGTACAAAAATTATCAGCCAGTTTACAATCTGTTTGCTCATGTAGAACAAACAGAATGTGTGTGGCATCCTTTGGCTTCCTGAATGGCAGAAATACTTCCAGGCAGCAGAAAACAGCAGATATCTATTCCCTCTGCATCCCTGCTACAATTAGATAGCCATTTGACAGACACACTAAAATGTGTGATTTTGTTGGACTCTGTTTTAATATAAAATGAGCATTAAAACTGAGACACGTCCTGTGTGATAGTGGTGCAAGACTATGAGATCGAAACCATAATGAGGCTGACATTCCAAACAACAAACCTTCAGTTACCTAGCAAGGGCTGAAGCTAGTGTCCCCCTTTTTTTTCTTGCCTTCTTACTGGAAGAGGAATCGGCATGCTCCTTAAACACAGATATTTTCTTTCACCCTCCCATTGTTGTGTTTTGTCACTCGTTTTGTTTTGAACTTGTTAACTTCTCAATAGTGGTGCGGCCCCAGCAGACAGCAGCAGCTGCGGAGCTCGCAAAGCCTGTAACATCAATTTTAAACGGAGACAAGCCATGAAACAGATGAAACTTGCATTTGACAAGACCTTGAACCTCTCCATCTCATTACTGTCATTTGATGTTTCCAGGCAGCGCACTAAAGTATGAGTTTAGCAAACCTAGAAATCTTTCCAGTTGCAAATGCTGATGCCAATTCAGCCCCAACAAGTGGCAGTCTAGATTTTTTTTTTATCTGTTAAAGCCATGTGTCTGTGCGCATTCAATTCATTCAATGAAAGCCATTTAATTCAGCCAAAAGAGTAGTGCTGAATGTGTAATAAAAATGTTTTTAAAGGTCGGTGGCACTCCAAACTCATTCAGCACTTTTTCCAAAGTAAAAAAACGAACGAAAGGGAATCTTTTCCTTTTTCTGCTTCTGAGCCTTTAATTTGATTTTGGAATTATAATCACAGCATTCAAAGCCCTGCCTTCTGTAGGGCTTTGAATGAAATTATTCAGAGATGACCAGCCGAGAATAGAAATGCTCTTGATTGAAAAAATAATTTTCCATTTTAGAGACAAGGTAGATTTTTATCTCACTGTTTTGCTATCTACAGGAGGGGTCTTCTTGCTGTGATAAATCCTCCGAGGCCACATCAAACCAATTTGGCAAACACTGCAATAAGCTGTTTCATGTTTGCAAGTAACTCCATGCAGAATTTTTTCCAAAATCTACACTGACATGTTTTTTCATTGAGTAGGGAGTTATTCACTGGTACTTTCATTAATACTGTATATTTTTGGGATTACCTAAACAGAAAAAAAGAAGAAAAAAAATCTCAAACCTAAGACCCACTCATTGATTTTTTTTTAAAAGCACAGTTTTTTTACACAACTCAAGAATCTGATCCCAACGGCAAATGTGAAATTCAGCTTCCACTCTTACGTGTTTTTTTTCCTGTGGTGGAAATCTAGGTGCAATATAAACATGAAACAGGGGATTTTAAAAGCTTTCTTTTCCGAGGCACAACCCATTCTTATTTTTCTGTAAAAGTAATTAATGGTGTTTTTTACAATAGAAATAAACTGTATTCAGGTAATTGTTTTTAAATTGGAGTTTATCTGAGGACAGAAAAATCTGGAGCAACATTTATCTCGAAAAACTTTCCCATTTGTCCTGTTACTGTGCCTTGTCATGTGCAGCTGTGTGATGGCTTATTAGAGTTCTTCAAGATAAGTCTTTTATTGAACTTTGTACTTATAAATCTCATTTACTATAGAATTCATACATTTTTGCATTCTCTCTAACATGAAACATGAAATATCAAAACATAGCTATGTCTTTGAAATGGATTTCATTTTGCTGTCATCTTAGAATATGAAATTCGGCCCATCTTTTTCTCAAATCCAACTGATTGAGTAAAAAATTATCCACAATGTCCCTATATTGTGAAGACAGACAGTTACACTAAAAAGAATCTATGCATCACTAAAAACTGTGGGTTTCGTATAGCTTTTTGTCTGACTATACAGAATTTTTAAACAGAAATTTCAGAGGTCAAATTTACATCTCTCCCACATCCACTCTCCTACACACGAATATCTCACCTCCAGAGCAACTTTTTACACACCTTTACACACCTGTTTATTCTAGAAATCCTTCATCCACCCCATCTCCATCCTCCCAGTGGCTCCCTGTCTCATTCCCTGTGAAACATGGTCTTGACCTTATGGTCAGGTTTCCTCAGTCAGGTGAGTCAGGTGAGTTTTGCTAATAAACGTCAAATACACTGTCCCTGTGAACCTCAGCACCCTGGTGCTTTAATTAGAGCTCTTTAGTTTTGGTTAGATCCTAATGAATGCCATGACGTTATGAGAAATGTAGAGTATTCAGAGTGAGTGAGCTGAGAGAATGGCAATCTAATTGCAAGGAAGAAGCTGCCCAAACACCCCCGGGGGATTTGCAAGGATTGAGCCAGGGAGCTGCTGCAGGGGTGTAGATGGGGTGTCAAGAGGGGAGGAGAGAGGTGTGAAGGGAAGACCTGAGTGTGAGATTTACTGTATATACATAATCAAGGGAAAGTGTGTGTGATTAGGATCTAACCTAAGATAAGATCACTTTATTAGCCCTATACAATTTCTTGCATTAGGAATTTGTCTTTTTGCATACCCCAGCTTGCTCTCCATGAGACACACAGACAGGGAGAGAGAAGCCTGGGGTCAGAGCTCAGGGTTAGTCATTATACACAGCGCCCCTGGAGCAGTTGGGGTGAAGGGCCTTGCTCGGGGGCCCAACAGAGTAGGATTCCTCTGCCGGCCGCGGGATTTGAATCCGCAACATTCCAGCCACAGGCACAGATCCTCAGCCACAGAGCTACCGCTCTGTTCTTTCCTCCCAGACTTTGGTTATAAACAGCATTTTGACTGAACTACTGAATTTGACTTATGTGTGGTATTGGACATTATTCACTAACACTGGATGCTGAATAATTAATTTTGACTTTTGTGCAAGGATTTGGTGTTACACACACAAAGCACACATTTAGAAAATACTTCTAGAAGTATTACTAGAAGAACTTTATTACTGTCTAAATATTTTGTCTTTATTACATCCCCCCCAAAAATATTCTTTTGTTGCAATAATCCGTCATAATATTTTGTGTTACATATTACATAATATATGTTAATATATAATATGTACATAATCTATATTACATAACATAATAGAACAACAATTTGTAAACAAAACATATTAGGAATGGAATAAATTGATTTTAACATAATTAGTTTGTGTTTATAGATTCTTTTCAATTTAAAATGAATAACTATGGACATTATGGAAGCTTTAGCTGTAGATTTCTTCCATCTGTTTTCTAGAACTTGATATTGTTTCTGTATAGACAGATACTTATATTTTGGAGTTTACCAGGATAATATATTTTATTTGTTTTTACATAATTAGGGAAAGGTGATTGAAGCATGCCAAAAACCTTTGTTCTTTTAATGGATAGATCATATGGAATATTGCTGTTCTTTCCAGTTTTTAACTAGCATAGATAGATGACTAATTTTAAATAATAATAATAGTTTGATATAACTCAAAGCAATGGCTTCATGCATATGCACAACTCACATTAGCTTAAAATTAAATACAATGTGCATTGTAAAAGATAGTAATTCTGGATCAATTCCTCTCTCTGTAGGCTTTGAACGTCCTCAAGAGATCCTAGGCTATATCTCACACAAAGTGCAATTCCTGTGAAGAAAAGAAAGAGAGGGAGCATTTGTGATATTTAACACGAAGGGAAATGCTGGCTGTGAGACTCGAGATTCCTAAGGGATCAAACAATATGCTACTTTTTGGGGTTGCAAAACATATGTACATTAACAGGCTGTTTTAAAAATTCAGCATTGCTTTCAATGTGCTACGTGATGGAAGGCGAAGATTTTTCTTGAAGCTACAGAGATGCTGTTTTAGTCTTATTAAAGTTGTTTGATTAGCACAGCCCAGAATAGCTGCTGAAAGAAAGGTCTGGTGGTGGCAGATAAAAGGAGAATAATAAATAGGGGAATTGCTCAGCTATTGCTCGTCAGGCACTAGAGCATCAAAACACATCCATTTCTGTGAAAAGTTGATCCAATTATTGTTAACCGGTTGGCGATAGCTACTATGCCTTTCTCTTTTCATTTCAATCTAAATTGCTCTTCCCCTTCCTGATACAGCAATCGGTCATAAAGGGGTGACCATCATTAAAGTTGTTTGAATTGGAGCCCTGTAGTGTTTGGTTAAGAGGGTAAATGCAAATTTGATGAAAGAATAAGGATAAATTTACATATCAGCTTCAGTTCACAGGGAGAGAGTAAACATTCTGTTTATCTCGAGTGTCATTTTATGATTTCAGTAGAATATAAAACTGACCTTGGCCTAGTCAGTGCAAAAGACCTGAATGAAATATACTGTTGTCTAAACACAATTTGTTCAAGTAGAACTTGTCAACAAATCCTCTGTAACTCAGCAAATAGGGTAAGATACCAGGATTGTTGGAACAGAAATGCACCAGTGAACTACAATTCAGCATAGTTAGTCTTACTATTATGAATTTATTTATTCAAGAAAGGACCACTTAATGCCAATTTTATGTGTAAATGGCTAACAGAACACGATATTTTGTTTGAGATTATTTAGGCCCCGGTCTTTGTGGCATTGTTTTGAGAGTTAAAAAGTGAATAGGGAAATATGACATTTGGTGTATTACTCAGTGGATGAGTAACATTATGTTTTCTGGGCACATACACCAATCAATTATTGTGGCATCTGTGACTGTGGGTGAGCATACTTTTGTTTTCATTTTTACTTCTTATTAAACTAATTTTTAATAATTACTGCATAATATAATAATCACAATATATGCAATATAAGGAAATTTTAAAATAAAAAATAACAAGTTTGTAATCAAAACTGCTATACCTTAAGGATTTTAACAAACCAATATTCATTTTTTTCCCTTTAGACATTCTTGCACATTTTCAATAATGTATTTCCATTTTCTTGTTCATGTGTTGATTAAATATGTTTTCCAAATAACAAGCTAGCTTAAATTCAAGAACTTTTTTATTTGGAATGATTGTATGCAAGGAAATATATATATATTTATTAGGTTTAAGTAAAATCTCTATTTCTCCCTCAAAAGATATACATTTTTCTTTATCAGTTAATTACATCATTGATAGGTGAATGTGATTGTTAGTATTGATGTGAATTAGATATGTTGTATGGAGTAACGCAATTTTAAAAAGCAAAATTTTTTAAAACGATGATGATAACAACAATGACAATGATGATGATTATTAAACTTGACTCACGTTTTCCACAGATACTATTACTAACTCTTATATCTGCAGTCTGATTAACGATGGCGACAGCATCATGGTTGTAGGTAACCAAAACATTTCACCACTTTTATTTGACTCATATATTTGTTCACACACTACACTAATATGCCATTATGACAGTCCGGTGAACTAAAAACACTAGGTCATGCAGAACTGAAGGCACATGATCCTGCTACATTTCCTCTGTGTACAAAATAAGACCCAACACACATCCTATTCAAAATTCATGAAGTGAACCAGCATTATGCATACGGAGGACTTGACTGCTTAGAAAGTGAATTAAATGGTAAAATATGTCTACAGAGAAACTACTTCACAATTATGAGTTATTTGAATTAGTGAAGGTCTTCATTCCAAGATGAATGATAAATCTGTTTATATCATACAACAATTTTGCATTGTTTTATGTATATAAATTATTTGTTTTATTTGATGTTGTTATTTGTTTCTGGCACTGGACATCTCAGTATAATCATAGTTCATTTGTACATTATCTTATACATTAGATTTGTAATCCTGGGTAATGTTACTTTGTAACTTTTTAAATTTCTTTCTGCCTTCTTGTAAGAATTACATTTGTGTAAGTATCTTCTTCTGGTGTCTCTCTCTTTTTAATTCTATTTTTTTTTTCCTTTCACGGTTTAGCAGGAATCATACTTCTTAAGTGTCCAAGTCCACATTAAGATGATCTGACCATATTATAATTTGAAGTCACTCTTTGGTGTATCTATTCAGGTGATTTAGCAGAATGAATAGATAAATTATCCAAAAGGACTCACTGATATTTAAATTCTTTGACCTCTAAAAGCATTCAATTTGAGCATGTTTTGATTTTTTTTAACTTTACAATTAAAAGGCATTCCAATAAAGTTTTCTTTAAACTACACAAGTGGTTTTTTTCTATTTTCCTCTGTTGTATCAATGTTCAAGTTTTTCTTAGGTACCTGAGAACACAAATTAGCATTTCAGTGAATGTACAGTAATTGGGAATGTTACTGTAGTTTAATTGTTGTGTTGGTCTGCTGTTGTTTTTTTTTTCATTTTTCTACTTCCGAGCTCAATTGTAGAAAGCCGTTTGTTTGAAACGACAAATGCCATAAGACTGAAGTCAATGTTTTTTGATCTGGGTATTGTATTTATACCACAGCAGCACAAACAGCATAATCTAGTCCATTGTTAGCAAGCTGAGATCGGATTCATCAAGGTATATGACGTGAGGTCTCTAAGGTAACAGGTACGAAGGACAGTGCCCTCAGCTGTTTATTTGCTTAGTAATTGCCAAATGTAAGACTCCATTGTGCTTTAATTAATTTTTTCTATCTCTTTCACATACAAAGAGCACATCAATACACCCACGAAGGCTATAAACTCAGCTGAGCAAAGCTTGTGGTCTTTGATAAGGTTAGCACTTTTGGTGGATGAAATCATACAGGTAGGTTTGCCATTAAACATTTGCATTTTAGTTTAAAACAAATGAAAAATCTCTGAGCAAAAAAATAGTTTTTTTAATTCATTTGAACTTATTCAGAAAGATAATTAAATGGAGACACGAAAGTAAATAAAAATTCCCTGAGAAACAAGCCTTTACAGTGGAATGATAAAAACATTCACTGTCTATAAGAAAAGATATATATACTGTATATATATTTAAGAACATTCTGCCAACAACTGTACCTTAGACAGGTAAAAAACAAGACAAAAGACAATTTGTGCTGTAAAAAGAGTTTTAGAAAACAAAATCTGACATTAAAATGGAACATAGAAGCATCCACTGAAACCATCTGTATTTGCTTTTTGGGATGTTCTCATTAGGAACACCTTACAACACGTGCAACGTTGACGCACAGTGTAATAACACAGGAAATAACAACATGTGGTTTATAGAAGAGTGAGATGCAAAATAAGTCATTGAGCCATAGAGGCTTGGTCATTGCTCAGAATTGGGCCTCAGGACATTAATATTACATTCTAAAGGAGAACATTGTTTACAGGATGCATCAGAGCTCTCTTAGTAAGAACCTCTCTAAATTTATACCAAAGGATGTCTATATAGAGAGGAGTATATTACTCCATAATTGTAACAATGGTATAACTGTTGTACAATGGAGAGACAGCACCTTGTCAGACGCAGACCACCAGTGCATACTGGTTGAGCTCAGCTTATGCGAACACAATTTTGCGTGAAAGTATCCTGTTCCCTGAGATTCTCTAATGCATATGCTCTGTTATGAATAAGCTACAATCTCACAGACCATGGACTGCTGATTTTGTATACTTTAAATGGCTGCATTACATATAAAAGGAATATTATTCTTCAAACCTCATTTATGTATATATATTATTATTCTTCTCTCTGTTTAAAATTTATCTTAACTTTAAGGGACAGAAAAGTGTCCCACATTGCATCTCAAAGTTTAACATTTTTACTTTTATTTTTATCAAATCTCTACAGTACTTAGCATTTCTCATTACTCCCTATGTACTGTACAGTACCAAGCAGGGATTTAGGCTCTGTTAAGGCACACTTTTCAGTAGTACCTTCTCTTCCTATAGGTACAAATGTCTTACTCCACGTGGTTTCTGCTGCCTTGCTGTCAATCTGAGAAATTCTTTCACAGTTTTTAAACCTTATCCGTTTAGTCAAGCTTTTAGTGTGTGCCTTTTTTTGTCTTTTCTCCCATTTTTTCTATCATTATTATTTCTTTTCAGTGTTTTCTTTAATTTTATGTAGTGAACACTATTGGTGTATGTGGGCACTATAATAAATCCTTGTAAATCCTTAAATCCTGTAAAAATACCATTTTCTCTTCCCCTCCATCATTACCAGTTTTTATATCATGAACCAGACAAAGCTCAGCCTGTAACAGTTATCTTTTCTTAACTGACACTTCATAAGTTAAAATAACAAAAAAATAGTTATAAGGAAGGTGTTGCATGCTTACATGTCTGAGCTAATGGAATAAATCTTAAGGAAACTGAAGGGCTGAAGGAGAAAAAAAATAATTTGAAAAACGTGATACAGGTGACGGATACACTGAAATATGATCGTATCTAGGTAAAAAGCTTTTTCCTCCCCTGTGGTCAGAATGAGTTTTGCAATCCAAATCATAAATTATACCAACATTCTGTGGAAGAACTGTACACAAAATGGTATTCAAGCACATAGTTCCCACACTACACAAAAGCGTGCTCTTTGATATTGAAGATTAAATCAGTCTTCCGATATTGTGATGTCAAATGTAGTGCAAGAAAGATGTGCTTTCCATCATTAGTATTTAAAAAGACATTTAAAGACTATGAACTAGTAATTGGTGATTATACCTTTTAATAAATACTTTATGTAATAAAACAGGGCTATCCAATTTTAAGCTTGTGTGAACAGAAAAAACAGCACTTACAGTTCAAGCGTAGTTTCTTTATCTTATTTTTTGTGGAGGAATTCAGCCATTTAAGAATTCCAACAAATTGTCACACACAGCAAATTATGAAACTAGGAAAGGACAGTTAAAATTTAAACATTTTACAAAATAAGGACAGGCACATTTTTGTCAGCAAAAAGACATTATACCCGTTGATGAGCAGTATACAAGAGAATGCATCGACATAAATCATGATATTCAGACATAGCAACCAAACCCATCTGCAAATGAATGCTAAGCAGGCAAACATTGGAAAGATTTGATCACTTTGGCTCAGTACATACCTATAAAAATTGATAGTGCCTGATGTGAACATACAAAATCTTGGTTGCCAAACATTTTTTGGATAGATGAAAAAGTTTTGATTCCACACTTTTTATGTATATTAGCCTCATTAGTACATTGGAAATGTATGGGATGTAAAAACATATCGTAAACACGATAATAGTGCTTGGTCAAAATTTTCCACCAGTCCTGTGCTTCAGTATTTCAATTCACAACGCTGCTTGGTAAATGGATTGCAGTGCTGGCCTGTGGTCTATCATTCGTACCACATTATTTGTGTTATTGACTGATTTGTTGGGTGTCTGCTGAATGGTTTAAGTAGAAAAATGGAAAATATACATTTCTGATGTCCTTAAAAAGTCACCAAAAACAATGTGACACAGCTTATTCAATAAAACACTGAACAATGACAAGAATTCATCTCATCCATGTGCCCTCTAAACCTTTGTTCATTGTACTCCACTCTGGGCACAGGTTGGCCTCATTTGAATTACAGATGTCATAGGCTTAAAATTAAGAGCTTCTTGTTACTAAGTATTCTCAGCTTTCATTATTTATTGGGACTAATTTATATTAGATTTAAAAGTTAGCACTGAAATCATTAAAGATAAATACAGAGAGACAACACATTCAGAAAATTAGACTGGAATTGCTTGAAACCAAAGCAAAATGCTGCCATCTATGGGACAAATATAGAAGATATGAAATGTATAGAGAACTTTTGAGGCTTGCAGAAATACACTAAATGTCCAATACTGTCTTTATTTTTGAAAGAACATGTACTTAAAACAAAAACCTAGACACAAACTAGGCACATGTAAAAAACACTTCCGAACTTGTATCACAATAATTAAAATGGACAGCATTGAATACAATATAAGTCCATTCTGAGTTTTTTCATGTTCCTAATGCAAGTACATGGTCAGAAGAATGTATGTGTATTTGAGATATTCATAAATTCATTGTTTTTAGAAAACTTTTCAAAATGACTATCGATTTATATTCAAATATTTTCATCAACATTTAATTATTGCTTTAAATTATAGTTCTTGTGAACAGTTACAGAGGCACACAGTAGTCTGTCCACTTTGTCTTAATTATGAGCATCCCTGGGCATTTTCATCTATAAAGTAGGAAAGATGGTTAATCTTCTTTTTAATGCACCTTTAATGCACACATCTCATGTAATCATCATTTATTTTAGCAGAGATAAAGTCAAGCAACTTTCAGCCTAGTACATTAAAACTACTGTAGCAATGTCTAGGCTATTTGCATTCCAGTTCTAAGAGATTTTCTTATTAGTTCACATATGAATATAGTCAGGTTACAACCCTGCTTTCTTATAAATTCACGTCTCTATGTTTCCTTCGGATATTGAGCACATTATTCTTGTTCTTTAAAAAAAACAGACTTTTCTTTGAGCTGTTTTCATAATGTATATTCATTAAAGCAACTTTGATTGGGTACTGCAGCTCCAGTACCAGTATTCAGCTGATGGTAGTATTACATTTCCCTCCCAAAGTACTCTTCCTCATGTGATAAATGCAGGTCTTCCGCTACTGCCAGGATTTGTTGTGCATTCACTCATGTATAACTGCACTGCACTACTCCAGAAAACCTAAAATAGTTGTAACCTAATCTATAATGTAACAAACAGGACTAGAGTATTTCCTGCATCAAAATCAACAAGTAAAAGTTTAAATTACATAACTTGCCATCACAATATTAATTTGCATTCTAATATTTATCAACACATAAAACCCACAATGGATATATAGTACTTGACAGTGATTGAGGCTTCGTCGTAGAGCGCCAGCAGCCATATCACCCTGCACCTCACAACTGACAACCCCCTGAAGCTAAGCAGGTGTGAGCCTAGTCAGTATCTGGATAGGAGACCTCCTGGGAAAAACTAAGGTTGCTGCTGGAAGAGGTGTTAGTGGGGCCAGCAGGGGGTGCTCACCCTGCAGTCCATGTGGGTCCTAATGCCCCAGTATAGTGATGGGGACACAATACTGTAAACAGGTGCTGTCCTTTGGATTAGACATAAAACCGAGGTCCTGACTCTCTGTGGTCATTAAAAATTTTCTCGAAAAGAGTAGGGGGTGTAACCCCGGCATCCTGACCAAATTTCCCATTGGCCCTTACCAATCATGGCCTCCTAATAATCCCCAGCTATGTATTGGCTTCATTAGTCTGCTCTCCTCCCCACTGATAGCTGATGTGTGGTGAGCGTTCTGGCGCACTATGGTTGCTGTCGCATCATCCAGGTGGATGCTGCATATTGGTGGTGGTGGAGGGGAGTCCCCATTACCTGTAAAGCGCTTTGAGTGAGGTGTCCAGAAAAGCACTATATAAGTGTAATCAATTATTAATTATTATTATCTTGGCGCTAACACAATAAATCACTACAAACCACCCTATCCAAGCTGCAGTCTAACTTCCCAGCTCCATTCACATTGTGAAAGTCCTTTATATACCCAAATAATTCTACTAATTGATCTCCAGTTGAGAATATACATTAACCAACACCAATAATCCAATTTGTTAACTCAACATCAACTTAACAGCAGGTCAGCTGTTTAACGGTCCCTTCAGAGTCTCTTGCCACATACTTCTTCCGTTTAGATGGAATGTGTTAGAGGCTAAGTTTTTATAGGTACAACAAATCCATAATTAGGTTATCTTATAAAGCACACACTTCCGAGAAAGCAATGAGAAAGATACAGTCAGATACAGTCTTATTATAAAAATCACTGATGTGCATTTCAATTATAAAAGAACAGTTTGCTGATTTCCAGCTGAGTTTGTGTTCATTCAACCAGTACCAAGATTCTTCATCTCAAAAACAATAGTGTTGAGAGTTGACATGATTATCACTAGATTCACTGGTCATGACATTTAACAGTATCTTTATCTCCACATCTTGGATGGTACTGATGGAGGTGAAGAGGATGACAAAACCAAGCACTGATGTGGTCATTTTCTGAGGGTCATCAGCCTCTATTTGATTCTTACTCTGTTTTACTATTTCTTGACGTAAGCCTACAAAACACCCTCATGTGGTGTGCATACATGCATATAATGATAGAGCAGCTCACCTTAGTACATGATTAGTCTAGATTGGCTCTGCTCATAATGTCTCATTTCTATTCACCTAATTATTCTTGGACTACCACTTGGATATGATCATTTCAACACGGGTCTCTCTGACTGAGGAATTTCACACACTGGTCTTTCTTCTGACTGTTCCGCCTGGGTTTTAGGGTTTAGGCTGCTGTTTTGATTTTGCCTTCTTTCTACTGACGGGATCCCCACACCACCCACCGTTCCATGACTTTTTCTGCTGTGTCTCTTCTGATGATGCTCAGATTGTCCTCTGATTAGCGATCCTTTTCTTCATCTCACATTCTCCATTTTTCTTGTTTTTCCTCTCTGCCTGTACTGTCTGACTACACCACCCTCTTCCATTGCTATCCTGTGAAGAATCCAGGTGTCATTCTTGATCACAGGTCTGCTCTTTCCTGTGGTCACTCTTACTGGCACAGTTACTACAGAATTGGTTCCTTAATCATTAAATGTGCTAATGATCTTTTAGACCAGCCTCTAGTTGTGTTTGTCCTCTTCAGATCATTCATACTGTCTCATCCCTTGTATCATTTCCCACATGGAACACAACACACTAACAGAAAGCATCCGGACAGAGCCATCAGTCTGTGTGCAGTATCTCACTCAGCACTGGAGCAGTTGCTTGAGATACTGTGTGACCCTGGAACACAAGCAAATGATAAATGTTTATTACATTAAATAAACATTGCTGATACAATGTGTGTGAGGTTACTGAATGACGTACAGTTTTACTCAATTGTATTCAGTGGAAAATCAAAAGGCATTGGAGTGCAAATGCAGTTTCAAACACTGTGGACATTCTTCATAAAACATATTCAATGTCTGCAGAGAGTAGTTCATTTAAACAGGCAAATAAAACATAGCCACATCAGGACCTTTAAATGAAAACGTTCTGTAAGGTAAGGTCTTTGCACCTCTTTTGTCACGAAGCGTTTTTCAGGACCCTATGCAGACGGCAAAATCAGGAGGGGAGTGAGACAAACACGGGGAAAAAAAACTAGGATCGGGGCTGGAAGAACAGGGGGGCATGTCCAATGTGCGTTGGTGCTCGGGGTGGGCATGGCCAAGGCAAAACAAGTCCGAGGGGAGTCCGTAGGAAAATCCACAAGTGAACAAAAGTCCAGAGCCGGGTGGTCCATCCATGATGGAGACAAGACCAACTTAAAAGCCGGAGCGGGATCTGGTGAAGGGTCGGGAAATAGAAGGGGTAACGGGGCCAGGTGCTCCCAGTTCCAGACCCAGATGGTCAGGACGCTGTTGCGAAGCTGATGTCGTCGAGTCGCTCCTGGTCTCGCTGGTAGGCGGGCTTCCGGATGTCCATTTTCCAAAGCTGAGCCCAGATTGGCAGGAACATCTGGCTTTTATAGGGGAGACTGGAACAAGAGGCAGGTGCAGGAGATCAGGTAAATGAGGAAGGGCTGGAGCGTCCTTAAGAGGAGGGGTTTACGATCGTGACATCTTTAGGATATTTTCCGATTTTGGTACAGATGATCAAAGCACTACCATGCTGGAAACAGGAAGGTTGACTAATAAAATCCACGCATTAATTACTGTATAATTACTGTATGAAAATAATAACCTAAATGTGGCATGTTTAAAAAGTAAACAAAATGTGTCTGGTCTTGCACTATAATACCAAACTTTAATTCTTTGGTTTTGTATTAATATCAATAAATTCAATTTCGTCCTTCCATTGCCCACCCATTACCGAAGAAGTCACTTGTCCTGGTGAGGGCTGGATCCATCCTGGAATCTTTCCCAGAGGCTGGACTGAGAGCACATGGCTGATCCCCCTGGATGAGATAGCCATTTATCACAGGGCCACAGGGAAAGGGATGATGTAGCATTGGCAATGAAACTCAGGAGACCAGAACTCCCAGGAAAAAATAAACAAAGGGATATGGGGAGAACATGCCAGTTCTAATTAAACTATGCTTTTTCCTTATGTCTATCCATATGTGGGAGGCTGAGCTCATACAGGATTTTAGTGGTCTCCAAAAATATTGGGACAGCGGTGTCAAAACTGATTTTTCTTTTGGTTTGCAGTCAAGCAATTTCTATTTGAGATAAGATTTGTAGAGATGATTAGCTGGATTTAATATATGTTTATCATGGGTAATTCCATTCATAAATTTGAACATATTCGAATAATGACATACTTTGTGTGCAACCCGACAATTTCAGGTGACCATACGTATTGGGACACAATCACTTTAATTGAAGTTAAGAGTGGCAGTAACTGCAAGAAGTTTGCAACCCCTTGAACTCGCCAAACTCTGTGTTTAATCACTCTACGTTCTTTGTCAAGCATTTGCTGCAGTCACTAAGTTCTTGCCTATTCTTGGGGTGTTCAGACATCAATTTCCTTTCAGAATTGAATCTGAAAATAGACTTTTCCAGATCATTTCTTTGGTTGCTTTGGCTTCACAGTACTGTATGTTTGGACTAATCATCACGTTGCACAGTGAAGCTCTGTCCAATAAGTATGGAAGAGTATTCTTCTTCATATGCAGAAACACATTTCTTCAGACTCCAAGATTCATCAGTTACATCATCAGTACTGACGAGTTAACCGGTTCCAGAATGGGCTATGCATACCCAGGCCCTGACACGACCTCCACTGTACCTTAATGATGAGCGGCTGGAGCTTCCTTTCTTGACATTGTAACTTTCCCATCACTTTGGTAAAGGTTTTTCTTGATCTTATCGGTCCATAAAACTTTGTTCCCAAACTTACCTACCTCATTACCTCGATTTAAAATGAATTTCCAGGTGCAAGGCAAGACTGAGAGCACATCGCTGCTCTCTCCCTGGATGGGATGCCCATGAATGTACACTCACCAATGAAGCTTAGCATGTCAGCATGTCTTTGGAAAGGAGGAAACTGGATCGACCAGAGAAAAGCTATGGAAATACAGGGTGAACATTCAGACACTAATTTGGTTTCAGGTATTGTATTATTTACATCTACATAGGGGTTTTGGATGTGATCCATAATTAGCCTGTTGAATCATTAGGATAATGTTTCACTTTCAGCAGGTGGAAAAAAGCCAGAAGAGATTTCTCCCTCAAATGCCGATGTTCCATCTCAAACTAACGTCTTTACCTGCATGATTAATTGATTTAGTGCGGTTAAGAAGGAAGAAAAAGTGCACATTTTGTTTCATGAAGGAACATGACTTGAAGCCACTGAGACCACCCTGGTAAAAAAAAAAAAGATATTGTTCTAAATCTGCAAACCATCAATCATTTTAATGAAACCCTTTCTCCTAGGATTGCTGTTTTCATTGTCTTTGTGTATTCCTTTGTGTCATTTTCAGGCTACAAAAAAGCATTAATAACAATCCAGCAATGCCAAAGAACTTGTATACCTGCTTAGCTAACACAAAGTGTTGTCAAACACTTTGTTTTTATAGGTGCTCAAAAATAAAATGGTGAAAGAGACCTAACAGAACTGTCTTTACAGGGTTCATCCTGTCATCGACTGGATCCTTATTTGGAAGGGGAGCTTTTAAAATGAAATGCGTTTCAATGGGTTTTGAAAACACATTTTACACATAAGGGGTCCAAAAAGCAATACATAAACACTTGGCTTCCTGCCAGAGTGCTGGAGGCTTCATTCACTTGCAATGTACTTACAAAGATTCACTTACAAGTACATTTTGAAAAGTCTGAATTAGTATAAACTTTATGGTGTGAATTGAAATGAATATGAAGCTTGAAGACCTGAATTGTATAACTGATATCTAATCAGCATCATTTTCTGTTGTGCAAAATCAACGAAGCTTGCTTAGAAATTAAGAGTATAACATTCAATTGTAATTACAATTACATATCATAATTCATCAAAAACATATTCCAAACATAACTGGTAAGATTAATCTGTTCAATAAGCTAATAAATTAGCAGTTCCAACATGAAATGTAATAATTGCATGTATGAGTCACTCATTTTCATAATCACATCCCTATAACTTTGAAATTAGAGGATGCTTTTGTTTTTAGAAGTACAGTATATGTGTTTAGGCTAAATACCAGGGCAATTCCAAACATTAAATTTGTTCCAAATGGACATCTGGCTGCAATATCCCTTAAGTAACAAAATTATGCTCTGTTTATGGATTCTGGAAGGGCTTTTTTCACCACCTGTTATATACTAATATAAGATATGTCTCAAGGTTAATTGTCATTTATATATTTTCCCATTATGGTGTCATTCCACCTTACAACTGATCCCTTGAGACATTTTCAAGTACATTAAGAGGATTCACACTGTACTGAAGACTTTGAAGAGGACAGAAAATCATTGTTTATTTTGATATTGATTAATGTATTCACGCATCCATTACAGAATGATGTACAATGCATGAAAAGCACCTTATTTAGTCTGGAAGCTAAAAGCTAGAAAATGTTAAACATCATCCCCACTATGAAACCTAATGGCTCATCTGGTAGGCAAAGCTATTTTGTCCACTTCACTGTCTTAGAATCGCCACAGGCTCATGCAGTACTTGTAAGCACAGCGGGAAAGCAGAGTAAAACGCTTGCAGAAAATTCAAGGAGTCTTGCCAGGCTTCATGACTGCATGGGTAACGTCTTGGCCCTGTATGAGGAAACAGCCAGATGTCAGTGGGCCTTGCGAAATCTTCAACAGGGAGTGTGTTTCAAGCTAGGTATTATCTTCTCTCATCAGTCTCATTTATCCTTCCCAGAAGGGAGAGATAGGGTTTACTGCATCCTGGCCCGTCTGCTGTGCTACGAAGTTGGATGGTTTTAACCGCAGTTTCTGGAGCAGGAAATTGGTCATTAATCCAAGCTGCAAGCATTAATCGGATCAGGTGCTGAGACCTTTTTCATTTCATTTCAAAGCATTGAAGATTTAGGTGGCTCACATAAATAGAATAAAGTCCAAGGTCCTACAAACAACTTACATAATTGATCAAGTATTCATGAAGTAGGACAGATTTTCAGCACTGTCCCAGGTGAAATCTTGGCAAGGTAGGAATTCAGATTTCATCCTTTTTTTAATTCCTCCTTAAGTATGATCCATAGCTTGAATCTACTCCTATAGTGGAATTCAGATTGGGAATGGAAAATACAGAGAGCGGCTGTCTTAACTTGAGAACTTTGAAGTTCAGAGCCAGAGAACCTTCTGTGAGCATATGTTTGCAAAGTAAATTTGCATTGGGCTGTTTATTTAAAAAGTTGTTTTCTATTGTGCTTATTTATAAATATTGTAGAGTTTATACTATGAAATGATTCAAACATCATTAAGAGATAAGTAAATAATGAATTCTTTAGGATTCTTAACTTTGCAAACATCCCCATTATAGATGAAATCTTACAATACAGAATATTTAATCATAGTAAACCAATTTGCTGACTGACACAATGTAAAGCAGTGTGTGCTTTTTTTACTTACTCTGTTTGCAGATTCCTCTTTTATTTTCTTGTCAGTAACCTGACAGGAGATGTGATAGCTGACATGTGCTAGAACTGTTTTTTTAGCTACATTCTTTTACAATGAGTTGTTGAATCTTAACAATACAAATAATGAAGGGTCTGTTAAGTTTTTGTTCCCAAAGCTTTAAATTAACCATCTCATCATTTAACATAATAAAGCTTGCTGTAATGCATCACACTCTATCCAAAATGTTACAATCACAAATGTTTCGGGGGTTGTAAAAAAATGCAGTACTTTAATAAGCAAATACACAAAAAAGTGAACATGAAACTAAATTGAAATATCAATGAGATTTGGGTCATATATTCCCAGATCAGATGACTAAATTATGGAGAAATAGTCTGAAATGTAGTTTCTTTAACTGATATTTATTGATCCTCTTATTCTCCTTGTCATTTCAGAAAGTAGGGTTTCTGACAAAACACTTAATATTGTGTATATTCACATAGCTCTTGGGAAAGTGAGTAAAATTCACCTTTTTTGTCTTAACTGCATGCATTCCTTTCATGAAATAAAGTGCTCAAAATAGACACATCTGAGCACAATGATGTCAAATTGATGTCATGACACACAAAAAAAACCCATCTACTTTACTTTTTTTAAATGAAGTCAGAAAAGGTAACATATCCTAAGATGTTGCTTGTTGTCTATTTGAACACATCAGTGTTTTGCACAATAAAATATTCTTAAAAAACAATTCTTGTGAAGTATAAGACTTTTCTGCGCTTGATTTTGGTGGCTTCAGGAGCCAGCTTCATTTTGGAATTTTTCATGTAATCCTGACATGGAAGGATATTGAACAAAGCTCATGCTTCTCTTTGTAACATTTAAAAGGTGTTAAGTTGACAAAAAGACCAGGTTTCATATATAGCCTTCAGCTTCTCCTGAGGTACACTCTGGAAAATAAAGAACAAGGTCATGTAGAGGTCAGATGTTAAAATAACTTCACAATCTTCTTAAACACAGCAGAGAATTCAAATATTTGAAAAGCATTAGGTTAATCAAGATTTCAGATAAACCTCTGGGATTAGGTTGAAATGAAAGAACACTTTGTTCTCCTGCTTCATATGTAAAAACAATTTGCATTTACTAGGTGTGTTTTGATTCTTTATCATTTTTAATATGAAATGATGACACAATATAAAATACTAAATGTGGACAGATATATTTTATTACAATGCTTGAATAAACAAATATGTTATTATCGAGTGAGGTACAATATGCCAAACAATAACACCTACAATAATATTTGCTAAAGAGGTTTCTCATTTTTCCTTCAAAAATACCCATTCAGCCTGTCTTACAAATGTGTATTACATTTCAACTCCTTTTGTGCCTAATGCGTTGCGCATTTTGATTTTACATGTCATTAAGTAAAAAGGCATATTTATTGTGACAAGACAAAATTGTCTCAGGATGTTGAACACCATTATTGCTAAACGCCTAAATGGTAGTTTGTGACAGAGACCACCAGTGCTGAGACCTCAAATCCCTATGCAAGTCTATCAAGATGTGTTTTATTTGTCACTCAGCGGTGAGTCTATGACTTACTCACTTAGTTGGCCACACCTGGTTTTCTTTGCCTTTCCCTTTTCAGCTGTGCCTGCTAGGGTTCAGCTCTAGGTCAATGTTATTGACATACAGTAGGTATCTATCCACACGCGGCTTCCACCCAAACTCTGTTAAGGCGTGATAGGCTCAAGAATTTGTTTTTAAAACAGCCACAGCATTTTCTTTCAGGTAATCATATACAGTACGTGGATACAGTGGAAGCATATGCTGTACAGAAACAGGGCTAAGAAATTGAGAACTAGCATAAAATGTGTGGCTTCTAGTAAAGTTGATTAAATTTCTAACAAGGAGATATGACTGAGAACATTTTTAGCTCCCTTTAGATCCCCTGGTAGAAATTACAGCACATTCTCTAGATGCATACTCTGCTCAACTTGTCTCTCCAGTTCACTCCATAGCTGTAATTTGATGTACTGTAACCAGCTCCTTTGTGATATCTGTGTGATAGTGTGTGTGTATTTATCCTTATAAATATTGATTAATCAATGAGTTGTTTGTATCAATGAACGCATTGGAGACATTGCAAGTTGAGTTGTCCTACTCTAGGAATTCCAATACTCAACTACAGCAGTTTATCAGTATCTAACAATTCTAGTAATTTTTATGGCATGGGCATGCTGATAGGGTGGCACAGTGGTTAGCTTTGCTGCCTTGCAGTGCTGGGGCTCTGAGTTCAGTTCCAGACCTGGGGTACTGCCTGTGTGGAGTTTGTATGTTCTCCCTGAGTTTATGTGCTTTTCTTCTGGGTTCTCTGGCTTTCTCCCACTGTCCAAAGACACGCTGGTAGGTCGATTTTCTGGGAAAACCGGCCCTAGGTATGAGTGTGTGCATGCTTGTTTGTGCACTGTGATGGACTGGATTCCCATCCAGGGGGTACCCTGCCTTGTGCCCGTTGCTTGCTAGGATAGGCTCCAGCTCTCCTGGGAGCCTAAGTTGGGTGCAGTGTTTAGAGGATGGAAGGACAAAAAGAAATGAACAATATTAAGGAGGATACTGCATGTGTGTTTGTTGCCTCTATACAGTATATACATTCGGTGTTGTCAGTGGGACCAATAGGACTAATGCTCTAATTTACTGTATTTCTTTGACATATATTATGGTACACAATCAGCCCTTGTCAACTGTGGATTTGGCAACCACGGCATTTGAGTATACAGTTTTACCTATGTGACCAGAGCTGGTAACAAAGTGGAATATACTGTATGTGGTTTCAAATGTGGAAATCATGAGTGTCAGCGACTGTTTTGTAAGTGGCTATAAGTGGCCGTGTACTGTAGCTTGTCCTCCATTTTGTGTTTGCTTCTGCTTCTGGCCCATGTTCTTCAAACCAGGGATGCTGCTTTCTCTCACTTGCTCACTGCGTTAGTGATCACATGTGCTGTGTGTGCCCTGTAATTCCTTAGTTTTAGTTCCTTCCCATTTGAGTGCTTTTTGCATGTTAAAATCATGGCTCCAAAACGCTGTTCAGACATAATCCCACACCTGGCAGCTTCGCACCATTGGCTCCTCAGCCAAGCACAGACACCAAATGTCTGAACCTGCGACTCCTCTCGTACTGAGCAAGATAGCAATTGCAATAGCACATCCTTGGTAGGGTACAACTACTGATTCAGGGTCAAACTAACCTGAAGAAGACCAGTGATGAAAATATTGCCAAAAGGCCTTGAAACATGATATCAATAAGGAATGACATACTGTAAGTGTTAGATAAGTCTGCCTGCGGTGACTCTTGCTTCAGTGGCTAATGGTTTCAAATTGATGCTTTGGATTTGAGGAAAACAAAACAATACTGTATTGTATAAAAAACAGCTGTTTCTCATTTATTGCATTTTACACATTAGATTTCTTGATCATGTTCAGTGAACTCTAACTGTGGTTTTTTTTATATACGTTTTCCAGCTGCGGTTTTCTTTTAAATTCTAGAAGCTGCAGAACATGCGAGCTCCACACAGATAGCACCCCAGGAATTGAACCCAAGACCCAAGCACTATGAGTCAACAATAGCTACTGCACCACTGTGCCACCCACAGTAAATCATGAACTAGAAAAAACACGAGCACTACAAGGAATTGCATTGCAAAACCTAGCCCAGGAGACAACTTTCACTTTTTCTCACAAAGGGTTATGACAGTGTAGCTTCTAACAAGAAACTGACTAGATAAGATTCTCAGATCATTTAGTACTGGCAACCCAGAGAAGCTTCACATGTTAAATACAAGAGGTTACAGACGGCTAACTTTTTAGTGTTTTTATGACTTTTAATTGATTTGAAATGTCAGAATATACTGTATGGTGGTGAATGTAACAATCCCATACATTTTGTGTAGTAACCTTCAGAAACTACAAAAGTATTTTCTGAATAAAGACAGTATTTTGAAATGCAGTTCTCCACGTTTTTTATACAGTACCATAAAAATAATATCAGCTGGAAACAAAATTTAGCGTCATACTTTATCTCTAAGCCAAAAGGACCAATTGTAAATAATGTATTGAGATACTGTAATGACTTAAATAATTAAGTGGATATCAATACTGCATATGTATAACTTTTACAAAAATACACACTTTAATAGAGTGTTTTACTCTAATAACACTTTGCCTTTATGAGTTATTTTGATTACTTTGTAGTTAAACTATTCATTATGAAAGGCATTTGTTTTTTCAAGGAGAGCAATGATAAAATATAAAAAGATTAGGATGGGGAAGTCTTAGAGATTTGCTGGTGTAATACCATTCAATTAAATCACTTGATATCATTTATCAAGTGACTTATGTTCTCTGGAAAACATGTACTATATATTTTTATGAAATATGTATTATATACTATAATCTACAGTATCATAATGCATTTTGTACATATTATGTTCACTCATGAACTGGATTAAAAGAAAAAGTCCACTTCTTTACAACCAACATTGAAACATAATGCTGCTTGAGATTTTGTTACCAGTTTTCTTAAGAAGATGACAAAAAAATAATTTGAAGCCAATATTTGCATGACTGGCTACCCGTGAAAATGATTTGCTCATTCCCCAGAAATGCTGTTTGTTATAGAATTGACATTTACAAGAAATCACATGTTTGATACATGAGGAAAAAAAAAACGTTCTTATTAACGGTGTGTTTCTGTCTTTGTACCAGTTGTGTGTGTGAGTTACATTTTAATAGCTTCCATTAAACCCTAAGGCCTGTAAAGTTTCCAGGTGTTCGGCATCTTTCCTAAAGAGAGTTTTACTGTATGTATGTATAAAGTAAGGGGGATCTTGGAAAGTGTCCATGTCTTTAAAGTAAAGAAAACGGCGTGATGTTGTCTTTTCTACAACTTTAGAACATCTGCTAGACAAATTGCTTCTCCACCAAAAGTTCTTTTTGTCTCAGAGTCTCTCCCATTGAAATAGAGAGCGAGTGTGTTCTGAGAGAAGCCTTTCATTGCTCTTTACCATAAACCTGATGAACAGCTGTGTTCTTCACAGGCTGTTTCATAGTTACAACATCCCATGACAAAGGTATTAGAAAAGCCACATCTAAATCAAGCTGCGGCTGTCCAGGTGGTAGCTGGTGATTCCTGGGAATACACAATGCAGGCTAAAGCTTTCAGAGATTAGGGTTTCACTTAGACTTCAGATATATTAATGGATTTTTCCCCAAAAGCACAATGGAGAAAAGAGAGTGGAGGCTGAAAACGAAAGTAAGCTAATCTGTTACATACCAGTTACCTATTGGCAATAGTTTTCAAACTAAATCTTAGTGTGGAAAAGATTTGACTGTAGAAAAAGTCTAAAAAAAGTTTAAAAATACAGAAGAAAAAGGGATCCAGCATTTATTTCAAAATAGTTATTTCATTCGAACCCCATTTTGATCATATAAAAAGGTATATTTCTATTCTATATTCTATCTGCAAACCATACAATATGTGTTTTCGCTTTTCAGTTTCACAACGAAAGGACACGTATAGATTGTGACTATATATTCTGAAGGAAAACTGCAGTGTTAAAATTCTTGACTGAAAAAAGGAAAGGTAGTTTGGTCCTGTCCTTGACATTTGTCCTTTACATTGAACCACTAAATAAAGTACAATAAATGAGAGGAGACCATTTAGATCATCTAGCTTATTTGGTAGTGTCAATGCTTTCACCCAGCCGTTTCATGAAGTGAGCCAGGGTATCAGCTTCAGTGGCATGGCTGGATAACTTGTTCAATACTCCCACAAACCTTTGGGTAAAGAAGTGTCTCTAGGTTTTAAATGCTGTTCCCCTGAGTTCCATCTGAGTCCTGTGGTCTCATGTTTCACTAGTGATTCTATAAAAGTCTATTGGGATGCCTTTTCCAGTGCCTCTGAAGATAATGAATACTTAAGTCAGATCCCCTTAAAAGCTTCCCGTTTCAAGACTGAAATGATCTAGTTACAGTATATTCACCTGTCAGAGTAAGACATTCTTTTGAGTCCGGGGATGTAGTTTTTCTTTGTTATGGACTAATTGTGGAGCACCAATACCTTTTTTGTAGCATTTTGACCAAAACCGTACATAATATTCTCATGATTAAAGTTCCACACTCATTAATATAACCTAATATTTCCTAGAAGATCAAGACATAGTGTGCCAGAATACACAAGTCTTTTTCATAAGCAGTTTCTTCAAGTTTATACTTCCCATCTTACAGCTGTAGTTTTTATTAATGGGTGGATGAACATACGCACATTCCACTCAACAAACACAACAGACTTAAGCCTAATGATGCCAAAACATTTCTCTTAGGTGGCAAAAGTAAAAAGGTAATATTCATCTCTCACTAGATAATGTTAGGGAAAAAACTTGTATGCAGGACTCTCCATTGAAGACACTATCTTTTTTTTTTTGGAGATGGACCGGTGTTATAAAACCCTCCAATTTTAGTGTTTAATTAGTAATTAGTATGTTTAATGCGTGTTTATGTTTAAGTATGTTTAATTCACGTTGCTTTGACCAATGTGAGTCTACAGACCCCTCTAGAGCTTTGTGGAGTGGTGTGGGCAGAACCACCTGCAATTGAATGAGGCAAAGGCGAAGGAGCTGATGATAGCTTTCACAAGGAAAAGGGTCCAAATTACTCCTGTCTACATCCACGGGAGTGGCGTGGAGATAATGGACTCATACAAGTACCGATAGACCGGAATGGTGTAAGAACATCGAGGCCATCTACAAGAAGGGTCAGAGCCGACTTTACTTCTTGAGGAGGCTCAGGTCCTTCAATGTGTGTAGTAAGATGTTACATAACGTATGTTCTATCAGTCAGTTGTGGCGAGCGCCATTTTCTACACGGTAGTATGCTGGGGCTCTGGGATCAGAGCAGGGGATGCTAACAGGATGAACAAGCTCATCAGAAGAGCAAGTTCTGTCATTGGGTCTGACCTGGACTGCCTGGTAGTGACTGAGAGGAGAATGGTGTCCAAACTAGAGGCCATCATAGACAACGTCTCCCATCCCCTCTATGACATGCTTGTGAGAATGAAGAGCACATTCAGCAATAGGCTAGTCCAACCACGGTGCGACAGGGAGCGCTACAGAAGGTCATTCTTGCCTTCTGCCATAAGACTGTACAACTCATTCACATTGTGTCTGGGCAGAGGCAACATTGACAGTGACCTGTTTTTGGACTAAACAGTAAACTCTCTGCTTTGTGTACTGTTCTGGTTTGTTCTTTGTAAATTCTGGACTGTGAGCAACTCTTCTTAGTGCACTTCTGACTGACTGTACTGACTGTATAGTATGTACTGTATTGTATAATTTCGTTACACTGTGCTGTGTTGACTGTGCTAAGCTGCTGTTGCACTGCAATTTCCCTCACAGGATCAAAAAAGTATCTATCTATCCATCCATCCATCCATCCATCCATCCATCCATCTGTCTAGAGCTTGTTGACATTAGACATTTCCTGAGCCTTACAAGCTTCCTGGACACACATGGCAGAAGGAGGAACCCTTTAGTGACTTTGGTTTCAGAAACTATTAAACTTGTTTAATAAACAAGTTTAATTCTAATAACTTTTATTTATAAAGCCTTAAAAAAACCCAAGGATGCTGTACATCATGAATAATGAAAACAACATAAAAGTACAATAAAAGTAAATGAAGGCAAAAAAGAGCATACAGGTATTTACACATTGATTGTATGCAATCATAGGTAGTCCTTGGTGAAAAGGGTAAGTTTTAAGTTTCGATTTGAAGAGAGTTAAAGAAGTCATCTCTCGTAAAGTCTGCACAAGGCCATTCCACAACACTGGATAAGCGACAGAGAAGGCATGGTCACCAAACGTCTGTGATTTAGTTCTGAGGACAGTGAGGACAGGATCAGCCTTATCTGAACAGGGCTAATGGGGGAGTTGTAAACATGGAGGAGTTCAGAGATGTGTGACAGAGCCAGATTGTTTAGAGTATGCTGAAAAGAGAAGAAAGAAAACACAACGTTTCGGCCGTGAAGCCTTCTTCAGGTATGAAAAGGACAGGGCAGTAAACAAAGGTAATGTAGCAGGAGAACAAAAGCTGGGAGAGAGGAGGAGCGAGGGGCGGAAGCAGGGGACAGAAAGAGTGGCCAATCAGGAGGTGTGAAGTCAGGATAGGTGAAGAGAGGTGTGAAATGAAACCTACAATGAATAGAGAGAATTTAAAAGAAATGTAGTCTGTCGTTAAGAGAAGGGGGAAGGTGTGATCCTAGCTGCAGGATAATTTTGGTTTCTGTAGTCTTTCTATGTGTGAGTTCGGAAAACCGTCTTTGAGAACACAGACGGAGAGATTAGAGTGGTCATGGTCATCAGAGGTGAAATGAGAAACAATGGGCTTGGAGAGATCTTTAATCTTCATAGCCCTAACATGTTCTCTGAAGTGGTCTCCAAGTGTCCTTCCTGTTTCTCCAATGTAGATGGCTGAGCATTTACTGCAAGAGATACAATAAATAAGGTTGCTGGAGGTACAAGATGCCATCTGGGTGATCTGGAATTGTCCTGAGGGGCCTTGAATGAGTGTGGTGTTAGATGTGAACTTGCAGGTGATACAGCAAGCTCTGTTGCAAGGGAAGGTGACTTACAAACCCACCCAAATCAGTGGGTTTCTATTACAAACCCAGGGATTCACACCGCTATCTGCTGCATAGCTCATTTCACCCCAAACACACTAAAAACTCTCTCCGTTTTAGATAGATAGATCGCCAACCACCTAATCTGCATAACCTTCTTGTTCACAGCTCCCTTGACCACCCTCAGCACCCATCCATACCAGGCACTTTCCCTTGCAACAGAGCTCACTGTATCAGCTGCAAGTACCTGGGATTTTTAATGACCACAGAGAGTCAGAACCTCGGTTTTACGTCTCATCCGAAAGACGGCACTTATTTACGGTATAGTGTCCCAGTCACTATACTGGGGCATTAGGACCCACATGGACCACAGGGTGAGCACCCCCTGCTGGCCCCACTAACACCTCTTCCAGCAGCAACCTTAGATTTTCCCAGGAGGTCTCTCATCCAGGTACTGACCAGGCTCACACTTGCTTAGCTTCAGTGGGTTGCCAGTTGTGAGCTTCAGGGTGATATGGCTGCTGGCCAGACGCTATGACCCTCTAATGTCTAGAAAATGGTACCAAAGTATTCGGGCCCGGACTACCAGACTCAGAGACAGATTTTAGCCCGCACTATCAAACTATTAAACTCCCAGCCTCTCTCACCTACGATCTGAACCCTCACAGTGCCTTCTATTCTATCAAAAGTCAAACACACATTGAAATCTACCTCTTCCTCACATGTCAAGAAGCTCACTCCCCATCATTTTCTATGCTTTATTTCATTCTGTTGATGTATGATTTTGCACATCTGATGTTGTTTTGCACATTAGCTGTTAACTGTTGTTGCTTTGCACATTGCCTGTTGTCTCTGTCTTTCTTTTCTTATACAATTGTATTGTTGTTGTTTTTTTTGTACTTCTTATCATCTGAGAGCTAGCTAAATAGCATTTCATTATACCATATACCTGTATATGAGAATAATGACAATGAACTTGGACTTGAACACGCCCCCACGTAATGCCACAGAATGGAATTGTGAATGTGAGCGTGTAAGTGCAGAGTATACTAAAGGTTCTTCTTAAAGTAAAAAAAAACATTCAGAAAAGAAGTCTTTTTTATCATGACTGAGACAAATTAGATGCCACGGGACTCAGTACGCTGCACGTGTTACAGAAGTGACATCACCCATTGATAGCCAGATGGTGTAGTTTGTGTTACACCAGGAAGACCCAGTCTTTTAGAGTGGTGGACTGAGATAACGTTCAGGGAGTGGCACTGCGAGCTCCGACCCAGTGAATGACCACGATCAAATCCCAGCAGGAACACAATAGAGCTGCACGTGTCACGTGGACAAGTTAGTTTTGTAAAAAAAATTAATAGGACCAAAACATTTTTTCATCTAGAATGCTTTGTCCTGGCTTTTGTTCAATCTCAAAAAGCACATAAACCAGAAGGACTTTGAGGAATCTGATGCTGCTACTACTGGAATAGAAACATAATGACTCAGGTGAGTTAAAATGGTTAGTCGTGCATGTAACATTTTATCATGAAACATCTTGTCATTATTGTTGGAAATCTGATTTTAGATTAGATTTGAAATAGTTTTATTCTTCTGATGGACTTTATATAGACAGTTATCTTCTAACTTTCAGTCACACAGAAACATGAAATAAGGTATTCTTCTGCATACAACAGTTCAGAGATAAAAAATACTTAACCAACTTTCCCTTTTGTAGAATCTTCAAAAAGCTGATGTAGTGTAGTATTTATTTGTATATTCGTTTTTGGGAAAATACAGTATCATAAAATTTTGAACACCATGACACAAACAATATTTAACAAAACTATTTTTAAGATATCACAATTGGATCAGAATATTCACATAATAACATGATTTACCTCCACAGTGGTAAATAGACAAGGTGCTGATGACAACCATCAATTAACCCATTATTTTTGGGTTTAATTTAATACTCCAGTTACAAAAATCATTGGATCATTGAGCATGTGATAGGAAATGTATGCCAGGGATGTTGAATATAGAAAATGCTGATTTAAAACACAATGCAATGTTTCAAATGGTGTTTGTAATATAGGTTTGAAAGGGATGATGATGATAGCCTAATTCAATCCATCTCGGCAGCCAATAATTAGCAATCACTCATGATGCCATTTCCTCTCATAAAAAACTATAAGTACTGTATCTGACCCCATTCTCTCCCTCACTTTCAGCTTCTTGCACCCCTCCTCCACCCCTCTCCACCTCTCCAGCTGCCCCTTGGTCACTCCTCACTCCGCACGGAGGCCCAGGCCTCCTCGTCTTGTGGCCAGGAGGCTGGCCTCAGGCAAGAGGGTTTAGCCAAATTGTGACTAAAACACTCTGTGAACTTTTTAATACACTTAATTATTGGATGTTGTTATTCCTAGTGAATCCACAGATGGACGAAAGCTGCACAGTTCATGCTCCTGGCAGGAACATCAAGTCACTAGGACATTAAAGAAGGATGTCAATCCTTCTCCCATGACTAGACTCCTGCAGTGCTACCATCTGCAAGGTACAGTAGCATCTGGAGTCTACTCGGACCTATTAAACTGTAATGTCACAGGAATATCAGCCAGAGGAAAAGCCTCTGCACATTACCACCTACTGTACACGTGCTAACCCAACTGAACATGATGGAAAACCCATCAACTTGATTACAAATCCTTAGCGGCAGCTACAGGATGTAGCCAGTTACCAATAACACCAATATGATCCATTAATATTTACCATGAAAATACCCATCACCACATGTTAAGGGTCACTCAATACTTTCTGCATGAGTCTGTGGTCAGGGCCCCTATAATTTCTGGGTGCCGCTCACAAAATCACCCATCTGCGGTACAAATTGGGCAGATGTGTACTGTATGTCTATGTCAACCATTGAAATAATGATTGGGCTGTGACCAATGCCATTGTCTTTGTCATTTATAGTCTTTTTCTGATGTTTGCATTCAAACTAGAGGCGAATACTCCAGGTTTTACTTGCTAGGATAAATCGAACAACGGAATTTCAGTCTTAAGATGTGTTGCATGTAAGTTTTTAGTATTTCGATTTTTTTTAGTTAAATGACAAATGTAGGTCACAGCCTAAGTCTTATTGAACCATTATCTCCCACTGAATGGTTTTTGAATTGTTTCAGTCTGTAGCGATGGAGAATCTTATTGTACATTTCTATTTTAATAAGATTGTATTAAAGAGTGTTTTTTTCCTCCAGGATTTTCTCAGAAATCAGGTGACAAAGACAGACAAACAATGCAAAGCTTATACAAAGGTGACAGCAAATGTGATATTCCTGGCTGTGTAGGAGGATGAATAGTTGAGAATTAAAAGTGATATTGAACTTAGATGTTCAAGCAAAATCATTAAAATACTTACATTGTAGTTTTGTTGGATTATATTTTTTCAGACTGCGTGTCCATGACATCCTTTATTATTTCTTTATAGTGCACATAATTAATTCTGGAGGATATAAACTATGTTTGGGCTGTACAATGACACAATGGTTAGCATTGCTGCCTTGCAATTCCTGTTGCCCTATCTAGGTGGAGTTTGTACGATCTCCCCAGGTTTGCATGGGTTTCCATTAGGTGCTCTGGTTTCCACCCACAGTCCCAATACATACTGGTAGGTTAACTGGCCTTTGAAAAAAATGGTCCTAGTGTGAGTGTATGCATGTTTGTGCCTGCGTTTGTGCTATGATGGACTGGCATCCTGTCCAAGGTGTATCCTGCTTTTTACCAGTTGCTTGCTGGGATATGCTCCAGCTCCCTCACCACTCTGCATTGGATAATGTGGTTAGAAAATGGATGGATATGCCTTTTTGATAAATACCGTATATACTGTACATATATAGTGGTTGAGTCGTTTCTTCACATTTTTTTATAATTAAGATTTTGTGGTGTACTTTTCAAATTTTCAAAACTGTTAGTTAATATAGTATTTGTGAATACTTGTGCAAATTATTATTGGGTGGTCACAAAATAATCAACCATGTGCATATAAAAATGAAGTGTATGATATCAATAAGGACAATCCTTTGCTTGTGTAACACCCGATATATATAGCTTAGTTATTCTACTACAGACATTTCATTACAATTTAAATGCAACCAATAATACATTAAAGGTTTCCTTAAACTTGGTGGAATAAGAGATTTGGAGTAGGCCGTTGTCATCACACAGTGCCTATGGTAATGCAGGTGTTAAATATTGGACAAGGTTGAGCGTCTACCTGTACTCATTCGCCATTCATTTCGTTTCGATGCGATTTGAAAAAAAAAGAACTCAACAGGTATGTAAATACATGTAATCTTCATGGGCAGTATTTTCCTATTCATTACAATAGTTCCAATTACATGAAAACGGTTTTTACAAAAATGAAAAGAAAAAATTTACATTGCCGGCCACGTCCTTTTCTAAATTGTCTTTAAAAGAATTCGTTACGTTGGCTCGTTTTGCAGATGCTGTTGCTTATTTGACTGCTGATTTGTTTGGAGGATGATTGCGGTGGTTAAATGTGTATGGATAATGTAGCGCTGACATTCTGACAATCTGCCCAACGTGTGAGAGAAACAGCTTTATAGCAAAGGTGTACATAGCAGAGGGAACATGGGCATCACACTCACCAGTTGACTGCAATCCAAAAAAGAGTTCTATCCTATTACAATGGAAAATGTCAGTTTTTCATGCTAATGATACTAATTTTTCATGGTTAGAATGATGTAGAGAACTTAAATATTTGGTTAGCTACTTCGCCAGTGCCAGACGACACAGATGTTATAGTACTGCTTGGTAATATTTTCAAATTAGGGGATTTGATATGTTTGACTGTAGGACCTGCTCTGCTATACATAAAATATTGGTAGTGAGATAACAACCATATCAATTTATTTGTGCCCTATAAGGTAGAAGCTTGTAAATCGTGCTATCAGAATCAAGATACAAATTTGTAAATATCTGTAAGTGTAGTTCAAGTGATTATCAGAGGTTTATTTATTCAAGAACCCCCAACATCTGTAGCTAAACAGGGACTGTTAATCTCTTCAGCATAACGCTCGTTCTTTGTCGTAAAAAGTTTAATATGTCCAAAGTCATTCATCTTATGTGTAATTTTTATAATGTACCTTTTACAGTGCTGTTGGATACTGTGATGGTATTATCAATAACTCCAGCATTTATAAAAATAAGCTTAAATGTGACTATTGCATTTTCTGTTAATTTTGGTTTAAAAAAAATTAGCTGGAAGAAGTGATGAATAAGAGATAACTGTATATGTAGAACCAAACCTGAAGAGCTTCCAAAGAGAAAGAAAGCTCACAAAAATACTTTACGTAAAACCTTACATATAGAATCAGTACATTGTCAAAACCTGTTCTGATAACTTGTAACGAGTTAATAAATTGAATTTAGATATACAGTAGTGTTTTGAAAAAGTATTTACCTCGTTCCAATGGCATCCTATTTATTTGAATGATAAAGTGCATACATATTTTTTAGAATTAATATTATATTCAAAACCTGAATTCTCAGCAAAAAACTGCAAAGAAATCTCAAATGGAAATATGTTGATTGCATAAGCAAGCATTCACTCCCTAAATTAGTTCAGGTGCACAAAATTACTTTGAACAAGTAAAGGTTTATTCCATGCTGAAAAGAGAAGAAACAACATTTCTGCTATGGAGGCTTCTTCAGGTGTCAAGAAGACCCCATTGACACCTGAGGAAGGACCCACAGCTGAAACGTTGTGTTTCTTCTCTTTTCAGCATGGAATAAACCTTTACTTGAACTACTTTGAAAAGCTTTGCAAGAAGTTGAATGGTCTCTGTATGCTATAACAGTGCTTCACCAGATTTCAGAATAAATACACCTGAGTCTCTAATGTCCCTCAGTCAGAAATGAATTTAAATAAAATATTAAGCCAGGAAGAACAAGGAGCTTTCAGAACAACTCTGCAATGAAGATGTAGAAAGGTACTTTTCAGGAACAGGTTCTAAAAAATTCAAACACACTGAATATCAGTTTGAGCACGACAAAGTCGGTCATTAAGAAGGGAAGGCCGATCTTGCTACCAAGACACTGCCTAGATCAAGCTGTTATTCAAATCAGCTGGGCAAGGAAAGGAAACTGGAGAAGGATATCACCGTGAGGCCAGTGGTGCCACCAGTGACTTTGAAAGGGCTACAGAGTTCAATGGCTGAGAAAGCACAAAATATTTTATGGCCAACTGAGATCACATTTTGTTTGTTTGTCTATATGCAAAGAAATCCCATGCTTAACTTCACCCAGTCATCACCATCTGTACGTTCAACCATACAGACAACATGGCTGGGTATCTCGTTCCCTAGTCCCACAACCCCTTGTGTAAAGAAGAGCCTCCTGTTCTTGGTTTTAAATTCCTCTAGGTCTTTCCCAGTCCATGTGGGGAAAACTGAGGTCTCCCGTAAAAACTATTTCTTCTTTTTGAATTACAATTAAGATGCATAATTGGTGGTATATAGTACACTCCCAACACTACACCTTTGTGATGGGTCTGACCAATATATTTGCAGAGACTGAAGATTCTACTTTAGTTCCTGAGTTTGAGTACTCTTTTTGGTATATAGTGCTACACTTTCAACTAGTTTCACTTCTTTATCTTTTCTGTTTCTAGAGCAATGCAACCACTTACACTATATTACATTCCTCTCCAACATTTTCAGCTAGCCATGCATGATTGCCCGCTAATCTGGTAGCTCCTATCATTTAATTTGAATCTGTTACGAGCACAGCCAGCACCAATTAGCTCCAAATGATTCAATCTTCATTCCACACCTTTTCCCCGCAACTATTTAAACCCTCTGCTCACTGCTACCAGCGCTTGGTATTAGGATTTCATCTGCCTCGCCTCGCCTCGCCTCGCCTCGCCTCGCCTCGCCTCGCCTCGCCTGAAACCCTCTCTACCTCGTCTGGATCCCCTCACCTATGGCTCTTTGGCTTTGGACTTCTTGATTCCTCTCTCTCGTCTTGCCCCTCTCAGGTCTGTTTGCCTGACTTCGTCTGACTACCTGGATTTGACCTCGCTTGGAATTACTGACTACTCTTCGCCTCCCGACTTGGATACCTTAGCTTTCGGACCGCGTCTTGAGACCTGCACAGGGTTTGTTAACAGAATCTCATTCTCTTATACATAAGCGCTTAATGATCTAATCCTTTGGTTTTTCTCCTTTCTTTTCCAGTTTCAAATGTTTCTGGATTTCCTTGTAGATTCTCCCACCAAGATGTCTGATGCCCATTTAATGTGGGTGGAATCCATCACATCTGTGACAAACAAATGAGACCCAGGTAGCCACAGAAAGAGTGCCCTAGTTAAAGGCACTCCTGCTTCTTTTCAGCTTGAACAAAGTTTTATTAACTGTTCTGTGCAGACTGTTCCAAACTTAGCAAGGTGTGGTAGGTACCCACACTGCCTTTAGGGGATTTCATTTTTTTTGCACAATTGTGATTCACAGCTTAAGCAAAAAGGTGAGTCATGGCACCATTTTGGTAATTTATCAATCTACCTTTAACAAATGCTTTTTCATTCTGACATATCTATTACTTGTCATGCTTTTGGACACTTCAACTGTGTTTGTTTTTATTTTTTTGTTGTGCAAGTTTGATTGTTTTTTTTTTCTAACTTGACCATAACTCATGATTAGGTATTTTTGATTTAGGTCTTACATAATTGTAATATAATTAAAGGAGCCAAGCCCCTATAATAAAAGCCTCTAAAGCCATCAGGGATGCAATAGCCTTTTATAGCAGAAAGCCATTTCACCTGGAGGCAGGGGGAGGATGTGTAGAATGTTAAGAAAACAAGGAACTTTGAGAGTTATTGTCACATTCGTCATCACTCCTCTTAAGGGCGCTTTGACCCTTTCGTATTTTAGTTGATTATGTGCACCTGCCCCCTGTTTTGTCTCATTATTTAAGCCTGGAGCTACCCCTATTCCTGGCTAAGCATTGGAAGATGGACGCCCGGAAGCCCACCTACCAGTGGGTCCAGGATAGACCCAATGGCATAGGCTTCATCATGGTGTCCTGACCGTTTCAGTCCAGGGCTCGGAGCTCCTGGCCTCGTTTCCCTGTTTTTACTCCTTGTTCCTCTTCCGGATCCCATGGATTTTAACCTTGTTTGTCACATCTTGGATGGATCTCCTGATTCCTGGACTCTGGACTGCGCCCCGGATTTCCCCTTTTGACTTTCTGGATTGTTTGCCTTCGCCACTCCCCCCCGAGCACCAGATAATCGCTGTCATGCCCCCCCCGAGCACCAGATCACCGCCGTCACGCCCCCCTGTCTGTCAACCCGTCCTGATCCTCTACATCTCTTCCCTGTTGTCCTTCTCCACTTACTTCCGGATTATATCTTCTGCATAGGGTCCTGAACTACACTTCACGGGAGCCTGGACTGACTGCCGTTGCAGTTATTCCGCATGTTTTTAAGTGGACACAATAGATGCCCAAAACTTGAACTGTAAACTAATTTAAGTTTATGTGGCTTTAACTAGTTAAGTTTTAACTAAGCTAAACTAATTTAAGGGTAGTTTGGGATCTAATCAAGGACTTAACAACATGTCTATTCATAGCTCTATGCATTCCCGATTGCATAATTTATATGTGCAGCAACACCCATGATTTGGAGTACCTTATAATATCAGGATTTGCTCAATTGCACAGATCTTTAAGTGAAGGAAATACACACATACCAACAGACTACAGGTCTCTAGAGATAGTAAGGAGTTCTGTCAACAAAAAAATAAAACGGAAAGTTCTAGTCACCTAAAAATAAAAGCAATTCTAGTTTCATTTATACTGAAGTAAATTCTTCATGGGTTGATATTATTTGCATAGCAATCTGCTGTCAAACTTTAGATGTGTCCATCGATACACAAAGTGCCATTCAGGCGTTGCTATTGTTATATCAAGGAAACTGTTCTGTTACTGTTCGGTCAGTGCAAATGTTCTGCTTGGAGTATGAATGAAGGTGTATCTTTAACAGCAATAAATAACTGTAAAACAGGAGAGAAAAGTTATTTTGTAGGCAGGAAGGAAGCAATATTCCATAATAATGACAAATCTATTTTGTATTATCTCAATTGTTATTTGTACAAACCACACACTTTATTAAAAATGAAATCTAAATCCATTAAATGTTGGAAACATATTATGTTAATACCCAATTTATTTTGCCTAAGTCGACTGTTTAATATTACAAGAGCTTGTTGTTGCATGGACTGTGATTCCAATAAAAAGGAAATGAACATCACTTTTCCTGAAACATAGCACAAAGACAACTCTGTATTGTCACATGCTCCTGAACTCAAGCAGTGGTCAAGAAGCTAGCCGAAGTCAAACTGTTCTCATGGTCAGATTCAAATTTTGTTTGCTGAGTGGTGAAGGCACCCCAACTGAGCTGTTGAGCAGAAGTACCTGTGTATGTGTTTTATTTAGATCAGACTATGATATTCATTTGTCATTACATCACCAATACATTTCGTACATGTGTTATGTCACGGTAAGAATGTGAAACCAGGGATTTTAAATGTTTACTTGTATGTTTAGAGATTTAGTGAAATCCATGGTTAAATATTCAAGGATTTAATTAAATCTCTGATTTCATGTTCTTTTTGTAACAATTAAGTCTATGTATGAATTTATGTGTATATATTTTAATGGCGATCTTTACTTTCAAAGTGGCAGCTGAATATCGTAGATACAAATTCTGTTCAAGTAGCTGAATATCATTAAAGCCAATAAAAGTTTTATACAAAGAGCCAGATTGCAAGCCAACACAAAATTTGCTCACTGGAGAGTTAAATTCATTTTTAGAATTGAAAGAAAAAATATCAATTTTCAGTTTTTCCCCTCCACTATTAACATATTACATTAGGATGTCGGAAGTACACATTTCCACAAGAAACATTTTATAATGTGTAGCAGTATATTTTGAGGTCCACCAAAAGACAAGAAACTGATGATATTTATCTGATACATGGTCAGGGTGCCTTTATATAGCTGTTTTCAAACAAGCAATAAACAAGCAGTCTGAACAGCAAGGTGAGAAACTGCATGTTTTAATTTCAATGTAGTCCTCATGTGACCTTCAAAGACCTTCTAGAACAGGAGTCTACCAGTGTGTCAGCAAACCCTTGAGAATCAGACACGGATATCGGAAGAGCAGGAGAGCACAAAAGACCCTATGCGTAGCGGCGAAACGGGGATTAACCCGGGCTCAGGAGGTCAGATGATGTCGGGTAGAAACCTATGCCCTCAGACTGCGGAGGAGACGACCTGGTGCTAGGCGGGTCTCAAGACATCCGAACCCTCAGTGCTGAGCCAGGAGCAGAGCAGTCACAGGAAGTAAATAGGCTACACATCAAGACACAGCGGAAAGACATGAATAATCACAGGGAACTAGGAACAGGACAGAAGAGCAGCGCCCTCTAGGTGTACAGGGCGTGACAAATATACAGTCCTTCAGCTGTATGATGTTTACTATTCACAGTGTTACATGTTCAATTGTTGATAATTTACATACCTTATCAACATATCAAAATATCTCCCTGGTGAGAGGCGATTGCTGGGCTGGGGACCTCAGAGGTCGTTTTTCTCCTGCTCATAGTTTCTTCCTCTTCTCCATTGCCAGTGGTCCGCTGTTACTGTACTTTTTACTGCTGTAGAAATCTGTTAAGCAGACTGTGGCAAAGGGCACTGTACGAAATTAAATCAATGATTCAGAATTAAGAAACACTACTATATTTATTTGCTGCTGAGAACTACGCAAAATGGAGAATCATTGTTTTTTTAATTACTGTAATGTTAAACATAAAGATGAGTCAATAGAGTAATTGCTTCTTTTGATTTGATTAACACACCAAAGTGAGAGACTTCAAATGTAATTTTGTATACTTTTTCTAACTGGTCATTAATGAAATCTGTCCAGAAAATCTGATTTTTTCCCCCAAATCAGTCAAAGTAATAGAATTTGTGCAGCAGCTGAATTACTTCACAACTGAACAGGTTATGTTAATGAACTGTTTAAAGGATTATATTATTTTAATATGCAATTATAATGTTTGCTGTTTATCTACTTATTAGTGAGGGAGGTAGCCTAGACTATAATGGCTGTCCCTCCCACGTTGTATAAAACGAATCGCCGACTGAGCACAGTAAAAAGGTGATTCATACATCTAGCCAGCAACTTTGCATCTAAGAAAACCAATATGTAGTCAAACAGGTGTTTAAACAAAACAGTGTGATTTCTGACCTGAATCTCAACCTCAACACAGATAAATAAACTGTGTCTGCATGAAACACGTACTGAAACATCTGAGCACGTACTGTATTTCCTAATTCTTATCTGTAATTAAAATGTGGATTGAAAGTTGGTGAAATGTGACTGAAATAGAAATAGGTCAGGGGTCTCTAACTTGGGCCCTGCAAAGCCCCAGTACGATACATTTCATAGGTAAAGTAGCATTTAAATAATCCATTTTAAAAAGCCTGAAACAATTTAACCATGCCCAATTATGTGGTGTTCAATTAAGCCATTTCTAAATAATTTGGTCAATATTTAGTCTATCCTTCAACCTTAATTTTTTAATAACAGGTGATTCAGAGTGATCTATAAGGATAACTGGATTGGCCAGGTTGGGTACTTCTTCCATAAGGTTTGATCATTGTCAAATGGAAGACAGACATACAGTATAATGCAATATTTAGTACTCTGGAGAAAAAATGCCTTGTAATACTTTTGAAACCATCAACTTTTAAAGGTACACACTGGAATGTTCAACTAAATGTATGTTGCTATACATTTCCATACATACTTAAGTGCATATTTGTGGAAATATTTCAATTCCATCGCATATACTACTGTATATAGACAGCATACGGTAGCATTTTGTACGTTTTTCTTCTGTACAGTTTTTTATGACCATAGTACCTTTCATTTTCAAGTTATCACAAGTGTAATGATACCGTACAATATGTTCCCCCAAATCTGGGCTCTTTTCACTTTTATGTTTTATGTAGCCATCTGTGTATTTTATATACTTCAGGTGTAACCATTCTTTTTGAGGAGAAAATATAGTTATAGGCAAGCAATTTGACATTTCTACGTTGGCATTTTTTACAGCAGACATAGCACCCAGTTTTATCCATTTCAGGGTCGTGAGGAGCTGGAGCCTATCCCAAGCAGACAACGGGCGCAAGGCAGGGTACACCCTGGACAGGATGCCAGTCCATCACAGGGCACACACAGACACAAGCATGCACGCACTCACAACAGAGTCAATTTTCCCAGAAGCCAATTAACCTCCCAGTACAGTATGTCTTTAAACTGTGGAAGGCACTTGGAGCACCCAGAGGAAACTCACACACACACACAGTAAAGTACTCTAACTCTTCACCGTGTCAAATTATAGGATAAAGAACATTAAGAGGGTCAATGCTTTACTTTCTTTTTGGACCTGGCCTGAAAACGGAGTATTAAGTTAAAAAAAATGAAAGTGAAAAGGTTACAGATTAAGTTTTTTAGTATTGTCACTTTCTTGCTGAAAACAGGAGTGTTCACCTTTGTACTTCACAGGTGGGAGTTACCTTTTTGTAAGAACCTGATTGATCAAAATCCTTTGCCAGATAGCTAATGATGAAGGTGTTGAAAGACCTTCAAGCCTGAGTGCTAAGCCACTGGCACCTCCCTTTCTATAAACACAGAGGGATTTCTTAATACTTCAAATGTCAGAAATTGAATAGAGCGCATTCACAGATTTATGATTTACCACTGAATGCTTTGAAAGTCAAGGCTATCATGGTGCTTATTAAAACATTAATTTAATACATTTTTTCAGGAATGTCAAAGTGACAAAAATATTGAATTCATTTAGCATATTACTATACAGAGGAACTTTGATGCTCGGTGCCAGTTATTATAATTCACACTGCATGAATAAAGTAGGGCAATAACCCTTGAGCTATGAAGTGGTATTAATGGAAGATGCAAATTTTAACCTTTTATTGCTTACAAAGAAACAAAATATGCTCCTTCATTAATAGCTTTTCATTATTTTATCCTTTATTTAATCACTTTCTTTGTCTGATAGCTTTGTGTGTATTGAGGTATAAGATACCTTTCAAGAGAATATGCTCTAAAAGGAGAAGTCCCGACAGTGAACAGAATGGAAACCAGTTTTTTTTCTGAACAAGAGAAATCAGAAGTGGAGCTGAATGAACAGTACAGTATTATTTTTATATTCTCAACATTAGTAATCAATAACCATGAAATGCAATTATGTGGCCTCACCAATTTTATTGTAATTTGGAAGATCCTTTGGTTTCTATGTCAGCATAGAAGTACTAAACTAGTTGGATACCAGAATCCATTAATTTTATATTTTGTGACTAAGACAACCGGCTAGGACATCAGATCTCCAGGTAAAAGCCTTCTAAGTTAGGGGAATGTTTAAAAGACAAAAACTGACTACTGAATATGCAAATTAAGGCTAGTTTATGAAGTGAATGCCAAAGATTTTGTAATACAATTTTGATTTTTAAAGCTAGAGTATTATTTAATATTTATAAAAAACTGAAACAATGAAGAAACATTAAAATTAAGATACAAGATACAAATTAAGACAACTAATTTCGGCATCTTCTCTAAATGGTATCTTTAAAGATTTATACTATTCATAATGTCATAAAATTTACTGCTACATAAAAGACTAATTAAAACAGACAGTTCATTCCCAGTTGACATCTGTAGTGTGGAATATGAGAGACGGCAAATTATGCATTTTGCTTCAGCCCTCAAACTTTCCTTTAAGTTACTTGAATGTGTTAATTAAAGCACCACTTATAATATTGTTAAAGGTATATTAAAAGGAAGGTCAAAATGATGGAAGGACCAATTGAATTTAATTTGAATAAGCAGAGCTCCCCTTTACAACATAGAACTGAAAGACAAGTAAAACTAATGGAACATAAAAATATCCAGAATATACTACTAAATAGAATGATATTTCTCCTGTTTCTTGTTTCGATCACTTGTTTATGTCTGTGTTCAAGTACAAATTGATCAAATAAGTGAGATTCATTGAATTTCTCAGCTGAGTCCAAAATTAACACCCATGATGTTGTTCATTGTTTGACAACCAAAAACTAAATACTGCTGACTGCAACTCAGATTAATCACATAATTACCACCTTCATGAAAATGACAAGACCTTTGTAGAAACTAACACATTCATTATTGTTTAAATGCAAATTACACACTGTAATTGTTGAAATGATTCTTCATTGCATTTTTTAATATTGCATAGCAATAAGAACACATTAATTAAGTACATATTTTTTGTTCCCAAACAAAATGTTTAATGATTGAATAATTCCTGACATGTGGTGCATGTTGTTATTAAAATGATAACATTCTAGAGTACTATTACACAATTCACTCTTAAAAGTAATGTGAATGGTTCTTTTATCTTCCTCAAGGTCATTTTCAACTGATTTTTCCATTGTGAAATTGTGAACAAATTTCAGTTAGAATCACATTGTGATTGTGGTCAAATCTTTGACTTCTTTAAACCTGAAATCCAGCTTCAGTCATCCCGTTAGTGAAATCATCACATAATTGAAAGCTAAAGTGATAAACTAAAAAAATAAACTTTATTTTATATAATAATTTATTTTATTTAATAAAGTTGTAGTTTATTTTCTTTATTAATCTTTAATTTGCATGTAAAGCTTGCAGGTCACTGGTACAGTATGTGACACAGGTGTAATTCTGAAACCTTACTACCTTTTTTCCTCAGTATGTAAATGACATTTTTTGATTAATTTCATAAATGGAATTTGGACAACACAGTAGCACTGTGATTAGCATTACTGCCTCTGGGGTGCTGGAGTGCTATCTGCATGGAGTTTGTACTGGATGTTCTCCCCAAGTTTGCATGGGTTTCTTCCCAAAGTTCAAAAATATACCGGTAGGTTTTTTAACCTTTGGGAAGATTGATCCTGGTGTGAATGTGTGTGTGTCTCGTCTATGTGTGTCCTGCAATGGACTAGAGTACTGTCTTGGGTGTAAGCTGTCTTTCTCCCTCTGCTTGAAGGGATAGGCTCTGGGTCCCACACATATATTGAATCAAGTGGTTGGAAAATGAGTGGAGGATAAAGAAGTTCTTTTGCACCTAAAACAAGATAAAAAACAACTGTCTCCATGCCAGCAACACACAGGCCACCCATAAGTTTAAAAACAATACCTAATTTAATTGAATTACATTCAATTGTAATTCTATTTAGTTTTACATAACGTGATTTCAACTGTTTTTATTAGTATTCTATTCTGTATGTGAATCAGTTCAGAATCTTAAATCAGCTATTTCATTTAATGAAATACTTTCATCTTCATTGCCATCCTTGTTATTGTTGTTATTGTTGTTCTAACATCCTATGTTATGCCATTGCCATATTCGCAAAAGGATATTCAGGCTAACTTCACTATTACTTTCCTCCAAATAGCAACATTAAATCCATTGAACATTCAGGCATAATTAAGGTAAGAAAGATACATTATTTGTTTTCCTTCTGAGATTAAAAAAAATGTTATTTAGTCTGCATAGTCTGTAGAACAAAAAAAAAAGGAAAACGTCTGAGTAGTGGAAGAGGTGTATACAGTATGTGCATCCTACAAGAAGTACCATTAAGAGTTACGGTGGTAAAACAAATAACCTATAGCCAAAAACAAGCAAGAAGCTGTGATGTTACAACTTAAGGTACTGTAAGTCATGCCATGCTGATGAGCCTCGTGAAATGGCCAGAGGCAATTCATATTCATACAGTATAAAGAGAAGAGAAGAGTTTCCTTTCTTCTCTTTTCAGCATGGAATGAACCTTAACTTGTTACTTTGCAGCCTACGCATGCTGACACAGCTCCCTACTTGAACTGCTTGTCATATAATACTCCTTTTATGAACACAGTCAAGCCTAATGCAACAAGAAGATCTGCCACTTCTCCTGTGCAGCTGCAGCTAACTGGTTAACGTTAGCCAGTCATGGTTGTCTCCTGTTGATGACAATGGTGAGCTGTTCCCACATATGTTCAGATAGTCTCAAATCAGGTTAAAAATCTGGCAGTATCCAGACATTGATATTACTTTCTTGAAAGTGTGTCATTGTAATACTAGCAATGTGTGGTTTGGCATTGTCCTGCTGGAAAATTGACACTTCCAGATCACCTTGCAGGATTCATCTATACAGCATTTTGCTGAAGAGTAAGGCTGCCCTTAATCTGCACCAAAAATGTTCTCATTTTAAAGATCTTCCCTCCATAAATCATCACACTTTCATTCAAACCACATATTGGTTTGAACAATGTATCAGTCAGCATATATTTCAGCATGATGTCCGCACACATGTCCTTCCATCAGGTCTGTCAAGCACTCATCTGTAAGACGTAGAGCACTCCCCCATTCTTTCTGCTACCACTTCAGATGTTCTCTGGCCCGCACAACAGAAAACAGCGATTTCTGCTCTCAGCTGTCAACATATTGTATTTATGATCCCCGAACGCTTTTAAACATGCAGATCGTTTTCATGCAGGCAGTGATCTACAATCACTCTGCAGATGCAGTTATTTATTCCTGCAGTTTCTTGCACTATAGTCACTGCCATCTGAAAATAATTACATAGAAAGATTAGACAAATGTGCTGAACCCGTTCTAGTGCAACAACCCTTAGTCTTCCAGGGTATGACCTGTCCCTCTCAGAGCTAGTTAGCTGGTTTCCTTTCACTAGGCTGCTGATTGTTGGTACCAGCAGCCATATCACCCTGCAGCTCACAACTGACAGCCCACTGAAGCTCAGCATGTGTGAGCCTAGTCAGTACCTGGATGGGAGACCTCCAGGGAAAAACTAAGGTTGCTGCTGAAAGTGGTCTTAGTGGGGCCAGTAGGGGGTGCTCACCCTGTAGTCTGTGTGGGTTCTAATGTGATGGAGACACTATACTGGGGCCAAATTTCCCATTGGTCTTCATAAATCATGGCCTCAATCAAATAATCCCCATTTAAGAACATCACTCTGTTCTCCTCCCCACTGAGAGCTGGTGTGTGGGGAGAGTACTGTCTGCTGTTGCATCATCCAGGTGGGGGCTGCACACTGGTGGTGGTGGTGGAGGGGATCCCCATTACCTGTGAAGTGCTTTGAGTGGAGTGTTAAAGTATAAGTGATTATTATTGATACAGAACTTCTCATTCTCTGGGCAACCTGTCTCACTGGCAGGCCCCATTCATTTACACAGACAGCAAGCAGGCTATTTCTAGGCTATTTCTATTACATGAGTGGGATATGGTTGAATTTAAATAAAATCAAGTCTTTTAAAATAGCTGTTTACAGAGATTCTAAATAAACTATTTACATATTACAATTTTAACTCAACTTAAATACCATATGCTCAGAACCTGGCATTTCTATTGGGAAAACACCATTCATTGGGAAAACAAAATACTTAGGTCACACAACTTGATCTCAGTATTTAGTTTTACCAATAAATGATACCAGACAACCAATCAACAGACTTATCTGTTTAGTATATAAAATGTAGGGCTGTGTACTGTATGTGCCCAATGAACTTTGGATGCAACACATTTGCAGAATTCATTGAGCATCAATCAAAGCTGTAATTTGGCTTTCAAATTGGTAAAAATAATGTTATTTTTGCAATTTCCAATATGCAAAAAACAATTCATATGATAATGAACAGCTTCTTCTATCGTAAGCAAAATAGAGAAAACATTAACTAAATGTTTTGATCATTCAAAGGGAGGGAGAAATTGGTTTTTAGGTTTGATATTACAGCCAAAAGCTCCCCTTAGTGGATAAATAAAGTAATTGCATTTAAAATACTCTGATGCAGTTTTAATGTCTTCCCAGCAAATTCAACAAATTTACACTGTAGATGGAGACTGCTTTTTATCTGTGTACTTCATTAAAAAGTTCTTTGTGTACTTTGGTAAGATTTTGTTTTTGTATCCTGTATGATTTTTTATTCATGTTTATTTTAAATTTATTACCACTTGTCAAAAAACTACCAAAAACTTTTTAAACTATATGTTGTGCTTTTGATTAAGCGTGCAATGAATCAAGGTTTATATATTAATATAGGTCTATATCCAATAGTAATCCTCTCTTTCTCTACAAACTACTGCATTTGGATTTTGGTCTGTCTTTCATGGCCAGCAGCCATATCACCCTACAGCTCACACCTGGCAGCCCACTGAAGCTCAGCAAGTGTGAGCCTGATCAGTACCTGCATGAGAGACCTCCTGGGAAAAACTATGGTCCCTGCTGGAAGAGGTGTTAGTAGGGCCAGCAGGGGGTGCGCACCCTGCGGTCTGTGTGGGTCCTAATGCCCCAGTATAGTGACGGGGACACTACACTGTAAACAGGCGCCGTCCTTCAGATGAGATGTAAAACCGAGGTCCTGACTCTCTGTGGTCATTAAAAATCCCGTCTCTCGAAAAGAGTAGGGGTGTAACCCCACCGTCCTGGCCAAATTTCCCATTGGCCCTTACCAATCATGGCCTCCTAATAATCCCCATCTCTGAACTGGCTTCATCACTCTGCTCTACTCCCCAGTGAGAGCTGGTGTGTGGTGAGCATTCTGGCGCACTATGGCTGCCGTCGCATCATCCAGGTGGGGCTGCACACTGGTGGTGGTGGAGGGGAGTCCCATTACCTGTAAAGCACTTAGAGTGGAGTATCCAGAAAAGTGCTATATAAGTGTAAGCAATAATTATTCTTGTGTATATACACAAGTGATTTAACAAAAAAGGCACCAGAACTAACTGCAATTGATTCAAAACACATCTCTAACAAAAGTAACCTCTAACAGTATTAATGTTGTGTAACAGCGCCACCCAGTGCTTACATATATTATTACATACCCATGATGCAATTATCTTGAAGAGCAGCTCAAACCCTTGTCCTTGGAGATCGCTGTGTGTGCTGGCTTGGATTCCAGCGAACCTGTTAATCACTGCTGTCAACTGATGCATTCAATTGATCTGCTTACTTGTTTCAGACTTTATTTTGAAAATGCCCTAGTTGGCATACAAGGCTCCAACTGTGTCTGTATTCAGAATGTACGAAAACACCTCTCACTTCGTTTGTGAATTGTTACCCTAAGGCTGCGTAACCATCCGTTAGTACTGTACTGTACAGCATGTGACCAATTCAAGACGGACAAATTAATGTGGCATGACAAAGTTTCACACTCTCATACAATCGATATTTTATTTTCATCCTGTAGGGGTAAAATAGATTATATTTCACTTTGAGTAGGGTATCCAGAAAAGCGCTATGTAAGTGTAAGGAAATATTATTATTATTTTTATTATTATTATTATATTTCGTCTAACACGATCTGGAATTCAGAAATGAATGCCAGTTACACAGATGAAAAACATTTAAAAATCGACTTCAAATTGGAAATTGAAAACTATGAGTCCTTGATTATGAACCCAGGTACAACAAAAGGAAGTCCCCTAGGAGTCATGAATTATGGTTCAGAAATACATACTGTAATTAGGTCTAGTCTTGTTTTAAGGTTGAAGGAGTAGTTTAGAGGCTTCACAGAACTCCAAGAGAAATACCTGTATACTGTATGTTTTAATAAAGCCTATACAAAAAATGGTTTATTTCTATTTCTATTTATCTTTTTGGCACTCACATTTGTATATCACTAAAAAGAATGATTTAAAGTTTAAGGTATTATAGCCTAAATCCTCCCCAACAATTATTGCTTAGAATAATAAGGTTGCTATTTGTAAAGAAATATATACAGTATATGTCAATACAAACACCTTCGATTGCTTTAGCCAAAATACATAACACTGCAAATTCTAGAAGATTATACAAAGATATAAAACATTCTCATATTATTAAACAAATCTACAGGAAATGATCTAGCATTTTATTATTGATCTTTTTCCATACAGTAAAAGTAATGTGCTAATGTGGAAGAGCTGTCAACTGTCAACTTTAAAACAAGGTTGCCTTTTAAAAGTGGGTGGTGTACCTGCCAAAAGAAGTTTTTTAACAGAAATACCTCCCCGATCTTGTACCATTTTAAGGTTCAAAAAGATGTCGAATGTACTGTATTGCTTATGAAGGCACACACAAAATATGGGGCATTTTGTGAAGATAGTGAAGAAGGAAATATTTAATAACATTGTGACGTAAAAATTCATGTTGATTACAGACAAACATCCAGATTTTATAATCACTGTGCAAATAAGAAAGCCCGAATAGCTAACGAGAACAAAATCTAGAATGTTTTGAGTATACTGTACAGTACCTTACATGGACAAAGAATCACAATAGCGTCCAATACTTCCTACTGTATTAGGCAGCTCAAGACTATAAGACGCATGTTTACAAAATCGTTTTTACAACAGTTCGGCCCACTTTTGCTACTTTTTATTCACAGACATTTTTTTGACTAATTCTAATTCTAATTAGACTAATTCTGAACAGTTTACAGCTCAAAAAAAGAAAGCACCATATTATGCAGCATCTCTACATTTCATTAACTTCACACAACCTCTTCAGAAAATGTAGGATTTTAGTTAGAGTTGACTACTGTATATCCACGTCTCCAACATTTTCGAAAAAATTGGACTTTGTTTCTGCACTCATTTTTTCAAATAATAATCATGTTTTAAAATACTGTTGTCTCCGAGCTGTAGCACGGCAAGCACTCTGCACATACTGTACCGGTGAAGACGATAATGTTTTCAACTATACTCATATATTGTTAAATATAGGTTTTTATAAAGTAACGGGTACTGGTAAATTTTATATTGTACTGACAGTTTTAACCAATAGATATCTCTGCATATAACAACTGAAAGCAAAAGAAAAAGACCCAAAGAGTAAGCATCTTTATATAGATTACTTAATGTACACACAATTTGACTGTAAAATCAAGCAGTCCTCCGGCTGATATTTATTAACTGTCTAGTAAAAACAATTTTCACAACCTTAGTGGTATACTATATCACACTATCCAAATCAAAAGTCCCAATTCAGTTGTATTGTTTATTCTGTTATCCTGTTGAAAAATAACACCGCCAAAACAAAACAAAATAAAACACAGCTGTTTTAAAGACAAATATTTTCCAGAGACGGCGTTGTCTAAGCTAGTTAGAGCCACCCTCCCTTGAATTTTAATTCATGAAAGGCAATTATAGCTCTTTTTTTTCTTTCTCGTTTTCTTTTTTTCTTTATAAACGGTGTCCCGATAATGGCTTCTGATCACAGTTAAGCCCCATAGCAAATTACTCTTAATCCAGTTTGTCTGCACTTGGTTACCTGAGGGAAATAATATCAATCCTCTCTCTGTCCTTGCAAACTGTTCGGAGATTTCTCCAATATATATTAATCCCTTCATTTATCTTTGTCAACGGAGGACAAAAATAATTGGAAGAAGAGTAAATAAAAGAGCACACAAGAATGGGACGCAGCCTTATTAAACAGAAGAAAGCAGGTGCTTGTTGCCCGATGCTTCCCTCTGTTGGAAGGAGCTGCCTAACATGCACTCTGCATCTCTGCATAGCAAATAGGATTGTTTTATTCTAACGTTAATAATTCACGACGACTGAAATTTTCAATGAAAGCAAACAGAAGACGTTACAAGGGTCCAGAAAACAAAATATTTACAAGGCTGTTTGACTTTCTTCTGATCTTGAAGTATACATACAGTACACTGTACAGTATATACTGTACATATGTTTTGTTTTACAGTAACGTGAACTATCGTGTACAAAGGTACTGTAGAAAAGACCTGTAGTGTAAAAAGGGTGTTTTTTATGTTGTACACAAAGTATAAATGGAATTCCTTCACCGGGTTAGATAGGAATGTAGCCACACCAGAGTAAAAGAACAACAGATTTACTACACTGCTGTTACATTTGCTAACAACATTTGTCTGAATTTTGTTTGCCTTTTTAAATTGTATTTTAGCCTGATTTCCCTACAGATTGCCAGTTTCTCTTTCTTTTGCTCATTTTAAGCCTAATATTTTTCTACGAATGCTGCAGTGTGCCTCACACTTTACAAACTTTACCTGACAAGTTTTTAAATATCCACTTTACTGAACAAAACAGAGAGAGAGAGTTTCCATTCCTTAAAAGTGTTATTTTTGATTACAGTACATAGGAAGCTGAAAAGGTAAACAAATGAATTGATTCTTCCTGCTTCTAAGAAGTATTTTATAATGGTAATTTTTAGTGCCTGATGTTAACCACTTTAGGGGAGTGGCAACATTGTTATGGATTATTATCAGAGATAATGTATGTTAACTGTATTATTCATTTTATTTACTTGGTTAGGAGATTCTTGTGTACGATACAACATACAATGTACTGTAGCATTGCTGCCTCGTAGTGTTGGAGCCCTGGAGCCCTGGAGCCCAAGAGCCCTGGGGTCAGTTCCTGGGCTGCTGTCTCAATAGAGTTTGTACAGTATGTTCTGCTTGTGTCTGTGTGGGTTTTCTCCAAGTACTGTAGTTTCCTTCCATGCTCAAAAGACATATTGGTAGGATAATTGGTAGGATATTAATAATATTGGTAGGAAAATTGGTCCTGGAGTGAGTGTGTGCCTCTCTGTGTCTGTGTTTGTACTGTATCTATCTGTGCTCTGTGATGGACTGGTGTCCTGTCCATCCTGTCCAGGGTCTATCCTTTCTTGCGCCTGTTGCTTGATAGGCTCTGGCTCCCCCAGAGCTCCGGCTCTGGACCCTGTGTTGGAGAAAGCGGTATGGAAATAGATCTGTTGCAGAACAAATTAATTAAATGACTTAATAAAATAACAGAGAGATTAGTCCAAATTGGATCAGAAGCACAATGAAACAGTAAGAATTAAAACAGTATACAGATTGTGTGGAAGCCAAGCAGCAGTTCAAACCCTGTATAGGTACTGTATACAATACATACATTACTTGTAGTGTTTAAGTGCAATTAGCAAGGTATATTAGAAGCTTGAGAATTAACATAGTATTTTTAAGAGCACTTTTCATTCAAAAGAATCCCTGGCTTAGGGGGCCAGTGCCTTATCCATTTGGATTCAAACAATCCCAAAGAACTTCACTTATACAATAGGAGAGGGCTCAATTCATCCACCACTGAAGTAAAGCACCTACAGTCCCTTACATTATGACATTATGTATCCGAAGCCCCAGCAGAGTTAGGGCTAGTGTCGTCAGAAATACTTCTCCATTTCTATAAAGAGTGAACTTTAGAACGGCTAGATTTCATAGAATTTAGAAATCTTTATTAACATTAATGTAAACTAGAAAGCACAAGTTGAATCTACCTCATTCAGTACACTGAAATCTTATTGTTGTTGAAGCCGATATACTGGCTTCTTTCAAAAAATGGCTTTGTGAAATCCTGGGACCAATTCTCTATGAGCAACCAAACAACCGGATGGGCTGAACAGCCTTCTCTCGTTTGCAGCCGTTCTTATGTTCTTATGATCAGTGCCATGGGACCTTTAATGATCAAGAAGTCAGGACATAGTTTTAACATCTCATCTGAAGTAGCGCATCTCCTGCAGCGCAGTGGCTGGCTACCATAATGAGACACTGGTTTTGGAAAGTCTGGTTCAGCAGGAAGTGTACCACCCACTGGCCCACCAATTCTACATACAGTACAGCAACAACCTTGTTTTCCTTGGAGGACTCGCGTCCCACTTCTAATAAGACCAGGAACATGAGTGCAATGTGACGTGAGCGCTGTTGAAGGATGAAGCTCGGCGGTGAGAGAATGAAAGGATAAGCATTTTGGCACGGATTTTTTGTCTTGTGACTAACCCTCCTGGCAGTAAGTCCAGGGTTGGTCACAGGAGTCGTTAAAATATAGGCGAGACAAAAATAGTCCAAACAGCTGTTTATTGAAAATGCTCTTGAGAAATAAGGAAGGCATTCAACAAAAATAGTCAACTGCAAATTTCTCCCAGGACTTTTCCTTCTAGAATTTTTAAAAAACAGGCCTAAAAAAAACTAGTTTGGCAACATGCAGGCAAGCACACTCCAATGACTAAAACAAAGATTCAGACAAGAATTGAGTGGTGGACTGTGAGTGCCGGGATAAATACCCTAAATTCCACCCCCATCTCCTCTTGATGGACAGGTGAGCCTCCATTTAAACCAGAGATGGGTCAGAGTCTGTAACCTGGTACAAAACAGACAAGGACAACACCATACATCCACAGGTGAGACTAAACAGGCGAGACTAAAAACATGACCAATATATAGAATAAATTAATAACTTTATTTGCAATAACAACCACAACATTATATATATGTATGTATGTATGTATGTATGTATGTATGTATGTATAAACAGAAGATATAAAGCTAACAGAGTTAAGAAAGTAAAAAATGAGAGATCTCAACAGAGGCCATGCGATGTGGGTGTGCCACAATCTTCGTCACATGCCTAAAATTCAATATGCACACTTTATGAGGTGACAGCTGTCAATAATTCTTTAAATGTGTGCTTCATAGAATATCCTTGTTTTGATATCAATTTGTAAATTGGAAGAACAAAACCGATTGACTGGTGGTTTCAGACCTTTTGGCAATAGAAATACAAATACCCACAAACCTTTAACCAACACTTCACTTTCCAGTTGAGTGAAACATCCATAATCGTACCAAATTAATTAAGAAAGTAGCAGTAAGTGGCAGTAGTCTTATCTTAAGAAGCAAAATCATAGGACTGTCAGTAATTGTCCAAACATTCTACATTTGTGTCATTTTATTTATAGTCGTCAGTACAGTGTTCTAAAAACAAAAGCTATTTAAAACATTAGCTGGATCTAAAATAACTAAGAAAAATATAAGTTTATAGATTTATAAAACACACAGTCCAAAAAAATTATTCACAGAGTCTCTCTTTAAATAGTAAGAAGAGTGGTGCTCTATAAGTGTACGCAAGTTAAGTGGTTGAAATAAATAAAAGCCTTATGCGACTAAAATACTTGGGTGCAAATTTAAGATGATATAATAATAAGAGCTTAGATGAAAGATACGCCATCCAAAGACTTCATTCAGCATACAGTGCTCATTTCTTATAATAATCCATAAAGGACACAGTTGTTGTACAGAAAAGAAATTTTCAATTCTGTCATGACAAAAGATGAGAAAATAAATAATTCTGCTTCAGTATACAAAGGGCTGAGCTGATACATGATCTGCATATAAAAGAACTATAAGCATAAGTACACAAGCACATCACAATGTATTGTACAGTAAGTGAGGTGTTACTCTTCACGGGCTTATATACAGTACTTTTGTTTTACAGTATGTCACATAGCCATTGTTACAAGTGCTTATATTCAGAATGGTATATTTCTAACTGCTAGTTAGCACAGAAGAAAAAGCTTTATCCATGTGTGATGAAGGTACTGTACACCCAGCTCATTATAATGTTGCTTAATGGCCAGTTTAATGGTAAAGACTGAAAAATAATAAAATTATCTTGAAGTGCATCAGTAGGTGTAGAACTCTGCAGTAAATATACAGCAGAATATGAAGCATAATTTATTATCATGTATTGTTTTTATTACTTGGGATGGGAGATAAGTATGCTTTATTGAATAATTAAAAAAAAGCTTGATTATCAATATGTGAAGTTGAACCTGAAAGCTTTCCTACAGGGCAAAACAGAAACAAAGGAAAATTCAAAGACTTGCATTGGGTACTGTACATATCTTTAAACAATCCTCGTTTTCCGGTGATCATACTGAAGTTATTGTTTCCAGCAGTCATTCTCCAGTCAAGTGAAAATTATTTTGAAGGTAAGAATAACTATTATTTTAACATTTAAATACTAAAAAATTAAGGTATTTTTAAAAGCAAAAAAAAAAAATCTAACAGAATAAGAAGCTGATTTTGGAATTTAAACAATACTATAGAGCCACAGCTAATAAGCTGATTCTTTACTGTCTCAACGCACTGGTAAAAATGTAATTCAGAATGTGTTACACAAGTCAGAAGAGCAAACTAAACAGCACCTTCATGCTCTAAACTAAAATTACATATCCACTGTACACATACATGTACATATAATATGTATTTTGCATTCCCTCATTTCAGTTTGAGTAAGGGAGAACCAATGTGTAAATTAAGTATTCCAAATGTGCACTGAATGGAATTCAGTGAGTGGAACCTCAATAAAAACATTTTAAAGAGAGGGGCTTTCTTTATATGTGCAGGAATTTGGAAACCAGCACATTGCTGGCAAAGTTTCCACGATGCAAAGCCAAAATCCAAATATTAATTCAATGTGATTTAAGGAAGTCATTAATCCCAGAGTTTTAAAAAGGTCATTATGGGCATTTTGGCAATACAATATACACACATCAAACTGTATGAAAAGGTACTCAGAAAACAACTGAACAACAACCAAACCCTGAACTTTACAAATGTGGAGGCAAGACCTGCTCTGCAGTTTTACCACTGGAACTCATTATAAATGGCCTAACTGTCACCCACACCCACTGAGACACAGAATGTAGAAGAAGCTAAAAGGACATAAACAGAATATACAGTGCCTTGAAAAAGTATTCAGGCTCTTGCAGTTTTGTTGCTTTAAAGCTTGCAGTCATGACATTTTAAAGTAGCATATAGAGTAATTATTGCTATGTACAGTACACAACCTATTTCACATTCATAGCAAAAAAACCAACAGAAAAAATAAGTAATTTCATAATTCACTTGAAAGAAAAAATACAAAAGTCATGATTGTACAAATACTAAAACCCACTGATATGGCTAACCTAAATTGATATAGGTGGAGAAAATTATATTAACGAGCCACAAATTGGGTTAATTAGCCTCAGTTAGTTTGTGGTAATTGTGGTTCACGTAATTTCAGAATACATACACCTGTCTCTGTAAAGTCTCTTAGTTAGGCAGTGAATATCAAGCAGATTCAACCATAAAGACCAAGGAACTTTCAAAAATGACACAGGGTGCTATAAAAAGGCACAGATCGGGAAAAAGGTACTGTACTGTACAGTATGTTAACTTTTCACTGACCCTTTATATCTCTTTGAATATGGTGATATTGATCATTAAGAAGTATAAGGCACCCAGACACTGCCTAGACCAGGCTGTCCCTCCAAACTGAGTAGCTGAGTAAGGAGAAAACTGGTGAGAGAGGTCACAGTGAGACATATGGCGACAATGAAAGATTTACAGAGTTCAACGGCTAAGATGAGGTGGGAGGAAATATCCTGGACACTCCACAAAGGGGATTTGTATGGAACTGAAAAAAAAACACTTCTCAGATACCACAGGGACTATTCTACAAAAAAGCACTTAAGCAATACGGCAAAAATGTGACAATTGTTTTTGTAGTCTGACAAAAAAAAAATTGAGAGCATCAGATCTGCAGAAATCTAGGCATAGTGTGTCACTCAGTCAGCACCATCCCCACTGTCAAGAATGGTGGTGGCAGCATCATTATAGCACAGTTCTGTTTCTCATCAGCAGGGACGGGGAGGCTTGTCAAGAATGATGAGAACATACATGGAGCAAAGCATCGGCACGTTTAAGAGGAAAATCTGCTTCAGACCCAAAACCCAACTTTCAGCAGGACAATGATCCAGAGCCCAAGGCCAGAGCTACAGTGGAGTGGCGTACGAATTGGAAAGTGAATGTCCTTGAGAGCCCAGTTTGAGTCCTGTTTTGAATCCTATTGAGAATATGTGGAAAGCCTTGAAAACTGTTGGGGGGAAATTTCATCAAGCCAGCGGCAGAGACTTATCCAAAAAGGCTCTCAGCTGTAATTGTTACCAAAGGCATTTCAACCAAATATTCATGGGTCTGGATACATATGACAACATATTTGTTTCTTCTCATTGTGCTGACTTTTACTGTACCTGCTCGTATTTTTAGACGTTTTCAGGTTTGAGCATTGAGGTTCTGAATAAAATATTTAAAGCTGAAAATGTGTATGCATCATTTTGTAATTTGACTAAATGAGACACCCAAGAAAGTGTCTTACTACCTTTGCAAGGCACTGTTTATACAGTATAAGAGAAAATATTATATATAAATGTATATAGAGAGAGATGTACCAATGAATAGTCTGCATATGTATTTAGTCTTTTTGTTGTTGTTATTATTTATTTGCTTAGCATATGCCCATATCAAGAGTGAATTGCACTACGGAAAAGTTAAATTGAGTGTTAGTAAAAGCATGAAATTAATAAAATGACAATGAAGATAGAATGCATACACCAGACACGCAACACACGTGCTATACAAACAAACGAAGCAGAAAGGACAGTACACCCCACATTGTTTTCAGTTGTGCAAATAATATTTAAAGTATAGGTCAACAGATAAGGGCTAATGGCACTTTGTGAGCTGTAGTTGGGGGTTCTTGTTTTAGTATGTTGCACATGGGTAATTGCTATCTTTATTTGCCAAATACATCTAAAAATATTTGTTCGATTAAAAATAAGACTGTTGATATACTGATTATTAGAGCCAAAGCATTACATTCGCATGGAATCTCGTGAGACAGGGAGTTAATTATTCCAGATAGCAGATTGTATTCTCATTTACACCGCAGTATAACACTCATGACTAGACTTCTGGTGCCATAAACTGCACAGCAGATCTCTCTTCACACATACTAGAATCTCGAGTGGCATCTGCACTTTAGTACAGTATGAACATCTTTTATCACACCTTTCTATTTTTGAGAGGAAACCTAACTCTCACTTTTCAGAACCGTTACTGAGCTCACTTTGCACATAAACCGTAATTACTTGAACCTTAAAAAAATTGGGGGACTGAACTTCACTTAAGCAGAACTGAACGAACACAAAATCCTAGGTGGGCTTAAGCATTCCACAAAGTCACAAAAGCCCAACCTTGCAAACAAAGATTGGATCAATTCCTCAGGTGAAACAGTCCAGGAACTGTTACCACAAGTGCTTGCTACTGTATGTACCTTGCCTGCTTTGTAATAATAATAATTAATAATTGCTTACACTTATATTGCGCTTTTCTGGACACTCAACTCAAAGCGCTTAACAGGTAATGGGGACTCCCCTCCACCACCACCAGTGTGCAGCCCCACCTGGATGATGCGACAGCAGCCATAGTGCGCCAGTACACTCACCACACACCAGCTATCAGTGGGGAGGAAGGCAGAGTAATGAAGCCAGTTCATAGATGGGGATTATTAGGAGGCCATGATTGGTAAGTGCCAATGGGAAATTTGGCCAGGACGCCGGGGTAACACCCCTACTCTTTTCGAGAAACAGCCTGGGATTTTTAATGACCACAGAGAGTCAGGACCTCGGTTTAACGTCTCATCCGAAGGACGGCGCCTATTTACAGTATAGTGTCCCCATCACTATACTGGGGCATTAGGACCCACATGGACAGCTGGGTGAGCGCCCCCTGCTGGCCACACTAACACCTCTTCCAGCAGCAACCTTAGTTTTTCCCAGGAGGTCTCCCATCCAGGTACTGACCAGGCTCACACCTGCTGAGCTTCAGTGGGTTGCCAGTTGTACTACTGATTTGCCGGGTCTGTATTAACAGGTGTCTCAAAATTGCATCTGAAGTAGGAAAGCAGATATGCAGGAAGCAACATGTGAAGAAAACAATGAGGGCTTTTGTGCTGCCTTTATGAGGTGTAAATGACATGGAATGGTGGCATGTGAAAATGGAGGATAAATTTAGCTAATGTAGGGAGCGAGGGAGCGAGGGAGCGAGGAACCATTCCAACCCCTCTCAAAAACCTATTTTATCTTCCAGAACCACCAGTACATCCACATGCCAGACTAGATAATATTCCCATATAGTTTTCCTTTTTATTACAGTCTATCAATGTACTGTACCTATCACACAAAAGTACCCCCATAGCACAGCGCTTTCTATAAATGATTTCTGTAACTGCTCACCCTACACACAGAATACATACAGTAAGACAAATTCTCCACAAGGTACACACTCTCACAAACCAGCAAAAGAACCCCATTCACCCTAAAACCCAAATGTCCCAGAAGAATAGTCCAGTATCTCTGTGTTCTAAAACCAACTCCAGACGGTGACCTGACGTGACTCTTTCTGCCACAGCAAAGAAACTCTGCACAGTTTCAAGCATCCTCCTCAGTCCCCAGCAATGGTCCCTTATGTGCCTCGTACCCTGTTTGTCTCCAAGTCCGTTTTGAGTAGAGGTGGGAGGAAGATCACGCTGGGGCAGGGCCGGCCTTCCTCTGCTGCTCCGTGTCCCGAGTTCCTGGGGTCTGGGTCCTCTCCTGGGGTTTCTGAAGCCCTCTTAACCAGGACTCAGGACTTAATCTGGGTGGAGCAGGGATGGTGGAAGTGTCTCTTTGACGTCTTGGGTGAGGGCAGAGCTAACTGCTCATTGATCAACTGGCTGTGCGTTGGGCCAGTGGCAACGACACACTGTGAATCCGCGCCTTGTTGTAGAGTCCCCTGCTGAGGCCCAGTTAGATGTCCCTTGCAATCCCAGTTCCCTTCTGGACTGTGTGCTAATTGATAAGTGTCTGTGCAAGGAGGGCCTTTGATCAATGGGAAGCCCAGAACAAGACAGACTAATGGACCACCCTTCCAGTGCCACTGGATATTTTACGCAAACATAAAGTCAGCATAATCTCTGACACCTGTTGCCCCACACCCAAATCTCTCTCTAAGACACACTTTCAATGGGATAACTGAGAAATCAATTTACCTGTAAAATAACACGTTTGTTGTTTATTTACATAAACGGAATAGTTATCTATTACTGAATTGAAGAACTGACCGCATAATCAGTTGTTATCAATACCAGAATAAACTGCTTCCAGCCCAAAACAAGGTGGGCGGCGAAATTCTGTTATACTTTTGAAAATTATGGAAACACTTTGAGGAATATTTTTAGGAGATCTTCTCTCCAACGTTGCAAACCAGCTATGTTAACTTACAGTATGGCCTGGAGGTTTATTATTGTTTCTATATTTGTATCCATTGGAGAGCTAAAACATAGTCATAGCATCTTGTGATCTGGGGCAATGTAAAGATGTCTGTGGTAAAATAACGTGATTACATCCTCATCACTCTGATTATCATAATATTATCTGTTTCTGAAAGCAAACAGATCTCTGTAATTTTGGTTTTCAATGAAATAGAGCAATAATACAAGAACCATGTGCAAACAGGATTTTATCCACTGCCACACCATCTTATCCTTTAGCAATTGCCAAACCTGCTGTACCGGGAAGACTGCTCCCCTCATGAAGGCAGCTTGAAGGCCCTTGAAAGAGCTCAGGGAGCAATGTAACCAGAACTTTTTTATTTTACATTGCAGCAGCAAGGCCTAGAATCATTTGTTCAAGAAATAATTTGATCCTAATAGTTCTCCTGCCTCTGTAATAAATGCAGGAACTGGTCACCTCCTCTGAGCTGGCTTCCTTAGTATTGTTTCTGAGACAGGATTCTGATAACTGTGATGCCCTGGCATTCCAAAACCTGAACTAAGCCACTAGAAATTGGGACAATCCTGACACCCCATGACCTTACATTTCTCAGAAAGCACCTCTGGACTCACGACCTGACTGGACATGACCTATCGCATATTTACTGACAGGGCTGCACCTCTGTGGGGCGTGCTCTGTGGGTTTGCCACTGTCCCTGACCATGTTCCAACCAATCACGAATCAAAAGGATGCAATTTAAAAACTGTTGCAACCCATATTCTGGGCCTGCTTTCCGCAGTCCTGGCAACTTGCTGACAATCTAATCACATGACTCTGCCAGTCGCTGCACAGGAGACTGCCAATGCGATGGAACAAGCACTAGCACAATTGTTATAAAATATCTCCATTATCATCAGCTGACTTTCGGTTTTATCATCGATTACATGGTACACTCATGTTTAAGGATATGTGTGAGTGGCCTCATAGTTAAAATTGTGTTCACATTAGGTACAAATTGTACCATTTCATTCTGAATAAATACCCCCAGTGGAAACTACAGTAAGTCTGGACATATGTTGCAGCACTAGACACTGTCACGAACACTAAACCCACATTGCCAGCTGAGCTCTTGGTAGCTTCTAGGTGCTGTTCATGATTGATCTACTCCCTCTAAAGGAAATTAGATAATTGCTATAAACGAAGAAGTGATATTAAGCATGGTGTTCTTAAAGCCTAATTCCTTATGATCATGCTAGAAATTGCTGAGTGATAAACATGGGCTACTACTGAAAAAAACAACATGATGTTCTTATGTACAGTGTGAAGCAAAAAACCAGGAAAGGGTTAAGATTGCGCCACAGAGAAATAAGTTATTTTTAAGAGACAGACTGTATAAATATATAAATAAGCTCTGTGGGAGGCAGGCAGTATATTTCCATGCATTAATTAATAACTACCGCACACAGTAAATGAAATAAATATGTTTTGAAACTGGCAAAACAATAAACAGACAAAATGTTTATACATGTTTCTGTCCTCTGCAAAGATAGAAACTGTAATATAATTTCACAGAGCCTCTGGACTTATGGCCAGCAATAACTGTCAGTTTCATTTGAAAATAAAGTTGGTGTGACTGGTGAAACGGAGCGCTGTCTATCTGACACTGCCTCAATGAAAGGCTGCCAGCAGATTAAGTGGTCACCAAAGCCCAGATGACGCTTTCTGTGTATTTCATGTGAAAGCAGTATTTCCATATCCTATAGCTCTCTGTTCGCCACTTGTCTAAATAGTAATAAATCACCACCAAATTCCTGGTTTTACTCAGAAGGCAGTGACTTCAAACATACATACTTCCAAACACAAACCTTTTATTATCCGTCAACATATTTAGTTATTTTTTGCAAAACATCTGCACTTTCAAGCAGTGCATCAAACAGAGGGAATTAAAACGCCACTCCTCATACAAAACACAAAATAATCTGTGTTAATATTATAGAAGCGATACGGGTTGCCAAAAGAAGCTGCTTTGTGCAACCAGCATAGACGTTTGGATCCATTCAGTGAGTATGACTTAAACTAGCAAGTAATATATTATCTATTTCAGGATTAAATGTGGTTTTTATTTAATCTGTAGCACATCCAGTCAATTTCTTAAACTCAGCTATAAAATATTACAGACTGTAAAATGGAAAAGGCGTATTATTCCTCCACAAAGATTTATTTGCTATACCTCATATAAACACAAAAATGGACTTATTGTATCACTACTTCAAATTCCATTACCTAAGCGTTAGTACAGAACTGAAATGCAACTTAGTTTAGACAATTTAGTTAATTACATAAATTTTACACTAAAGATAAATGCTTACATAGCCAATTTTTCAATTCTAAGAACAGAAAAAATTGCCATTAAAAGTTAGCAGGAGGTTACCGCTGAATACTTTAGTGCCTCATGGAGTAACAGTATATCATTACAATGTAAAAGGAAGTAACAACTAACAGAAAGGTACATTTCCATATGCACCATCTTTTTATCAGATGAATAATTTTTGACATACTTCTTTTTTACATTATTTTATGATACTGAACTGTATGTTAAAAATGCAATAGTTTCTTTATAATTGTAGTTGGAGTTGTGAACACAGCCCCTCACTATACTGCAGGATTTTGCAACTATCATCTAGCTTTCAGAAAATATCTTCTATTAAAATTAAATATGTAACATCAAATTAACTCGAAGAAAATTTAGCCCCATATTTTCAAACAGCAAACAGGAAATAACAAACATCTGTACTTCATAATAAAAAATGCATGACCTATTAGAGAGTTTTAAAGGAGCCCATTTCATACAAAGAGGATGCTTTATTTGCTTTATGTCTGTAATAAGAATTCATTTTAGTTTAAGTAAATCACAAAAATGAACAGAACACAAAGCAAATGTAAAAAAAGCAGCATTTGAATTTCATTCATGGTTTTTCAATGATAAATGTGACCTTTCCCGTATATGTACACAAGGAAAGTACAGTCATCCAATTTTACTCATAGAAAAAATCCAAAACCAACATAAAAAGAGGAAAAATATTTAAATACATCTTTTTCCTCACATGACTTTGAAAGTGAGAAGGTTACATCTTTGTCCTCAGCTGGGATAGTCATTTCCTTCCCCTTTGACCTGTGCTTCAGATGTCTGACTCTTGCAGGAATCAAGGTGAAGGAGAATAAACATACACTGGAAGCTGGGAAGAGTGTCTGCCTGGGATCCAGAACAGGCAGCATATCTGCCAGACAATAATGAGGTTTGGAAAACTCATCATTAGGAGACAGGCCAAAACCCCAGTTATACATGGGTGGCCACCAACACAAAGTCTACAAACAAATGGTTTTACATGATGTGACTGCTATCTGTTCTACCACAAGGCCAACGGCAGCATAACACGCGTTTCCTGTTGAAAAATAAAATGATGGGTGATGCAAAAGAAGCCATTTTGCGCAAGCCAGAGGAAACGGAGATGAGCAGGCTCTTGCTGGAGACAGATCTTCGAGTCGTGTCACTGAAAAGATATTTTAAAAGATTATTTTTGGCGTACGTCCTGAAACAGGAAAAATTCTGAATTTTGCAAGGCATTTGGTGGGAACTGATCTTTGAGAAAGGAGCAATGTAGCAGTAAAATGTAAAATGGAAAGTGTTTTTCACCAATAAAAATCACTGGTTTTAATGCTACTGATAATGTACAAAATGACTTTGACAAATCCTTTTGTACATCGTGTTTTTGTGATAAATATCCAGGTCAGTAGACCTGTCTTAAAGGACAGGAAAGCACTTGTCCTGATGGATCAAAGCACAAGCAAGCCTGAGCAAGAATTGTGACAACATTTGAGGATTTCAATCAATAATATCAAGGAAGAATACTGTATATGGTGACAGGTACATAATTGGTGTTAGACCGATTCTGTGGTGCAAAAATGAATACAGACATAAAAAACACTATGCATTTTACAGACATGTCTCTTCTCGGCACTAAGGGTTGGAATTCAAGTGGAAATGTGCTATTATCGGCAAAGCGATACTGATGACAAAGCAATGGGGTCCCATAAGTATGGCTGGGCACTGTGTTAAGACCTGCTGACACCTGATCTATTTAGTGGCGCCGCAGTTAGAAAAGTCAGTAATAAATAATGAATGTCCAATCTCTGTACACACTGTCGGCTAGTCCCACAAATCCCAGTGAACACTAATCTGCAACCAAATTAACTGCAGTGTGAATTAACCCAAGATAAGTGCTAAGCAAGTCTGAAGAAACCAGACAGACTGTATAGAAAGCAAACCTCTTCAACTCATCTAGCAACATAGTGACAGAGGAAATTTAAGAAGCAAAATGAACAATCAACAGATATATGGATAAACCATCTATTGGTGTAAATTAACTATAAAGAGCGACATAGAACCGTCACTTCAAAACAGAAAAAAAACACCTCTCTAACCAACAAGGTCAACAGTAGTGCTGGTAAAATTAGAAACAACAGTTAACATCATCCTGGTGCAGCAAATAAAACTGGGATGTGTGAAGTGTTGGCGGCTTTAGGTTTGTATACTACTGGTTTCTTTAAAGGACTGTAAGTTGTGGTATACTGTAGGAATTCAGGGGTCAGTTAGTGTGCAGTTAACAATTAAATATTCACATTTTATGTGTAGTAATATCAGTGCTTAGATTAATATGAATTCTGATCTTTGGACATATTAGATAATGTGTTGTAATCGACATATAGTCTTGAATATAGTTTTAGAATATTGACAAACAACAGCATATTACTGTAGTGTGGTCAGTTAAGAAGGAGGTGAGGTCAAGGAGCAGTACAGGTACAGTATGTAAAAACTATTTTTAAATAATGTGTTACAAATGTAAATAAGTTACATTACTTTGTTGAAACAGAATGTATGCGTAGCATATACAGATCGTATTTTAGTAATTGTAGTAATTGCTTCCTGCAATCTATTGCTGTACTTAAAATGCCTGACAAAACTGTTTTTAAAGAGGCTATACGATTACTGTATATACTTTCATTATTTTTTCTGGACGCTTAGCTGTGTCATAGATCATTTCCTCAGACATCGTTACTTCTTCTGTTAATAAAGTATAGCCGTTTCCTGGATTGTGCAACGCACTTTATTTTTTCCGAGGGTACGCTACTGATACCTATAGTCTCTTCCATTGGCTGTGCTTGTTCTACGATCGACACTGGCGTTAAACTTTCAAAATCACAGCCACAGGGTGACGCAAGCGCACGCTGCCTCTTGGGATTGTCGACTTGATCGGATAGCCTCTTTGGCGATCTTCAAAACGTTTTGTTCTTTTTATCGGAATCGCACTTGCAAAAAAAGATGCTTTTGAATTTTCATTTATCCTAATTATTTTCCTCGTGGTTTGCGCTTGGATTTCCATTTGCATTTAGTGTATTACGATAAAACGCCAAGGCAGCACTTGTACTGTATGTAAATTTGGAAATTAAGTATGTTTCACGGGAATTAGTGATCACTTTCAATGAGTCAAATTTCTGTTTAACCTATTCCCTTGGATTAACCCACTGGATTCATGTGATGCATGAAGGAACTGCAAGTGATAACGTGGGTAAAGTAATTTTATGGTTATGAAATCATAACAGGATGAGTATTTTTTTATTGAGTGCTGAAGACCTTCACTTAGATTTGGTAGGAGTGAAACTGAATTCACAGCATACGAGACTCTTCCTGCCGAGCCTTGTCATAATAAGACCTTTTTTGTCCAATTTTCAATATATAGTTCCTTAAACTCTGGTGTGGTACCTTTGCTCTCAAATGTACAGTACGATTGTTTTTCCACCATTGAAGAATTCCAATATAGGCCAAGGAAATATTTGCAATCATAAAGTTACAATCTGCAATTTTCTGTCTGAAGATCTCGAGGGTGTGGTGGCCTCTTTGCCCTGCTATTAATTTTCCATTTCTGGCCTACAGTATTGCGAAGTCTGTCAGCTTTCCATCTTAGCACAGAGGCAACATGAGTGAAAGTTGACTGTGACTTTTTGATTTCTTCCATTTTGTTTTTTTTTTTCATTTGAATCATCCTTTTGATATACAGTACCATACATAAACACACTTGTCAGTGGCAGGACTTATGAATGTCTGTGGTTTTTTTGTATATTTCCTGTTCCTGGTGTTAAACATTTCCTGTTCCTGGTGTTAAACAGATTATGAACAAATCTGATTTCCCATCATGTGTTGCTGTTTTTTTTATCTGAAGGGCAACAAAACTTCACTGAGGGTGGCCCTCCAAGAACGTGACCCACCCCTACACACATACATCTCCTACTTTGTTCGTGTCACGATCGTAAACCCCTCCTTTTAAGGACGCTCCAGCCTTTCCTTGTTTATTCTTGATCTCTTGCACCTGCCTCCGGTTCCTGCCCCCATCCTATAAAAGCCAAACGTTCCTGCCAATCGGGGTCAGCTTTGGAAGATGGACGCCCGGAAGCCCGCCTACCCGCGAGTCCAGGAGTGACTCAACGTCATAGGCTACGCAACGGCGTCCTGACCATCTGGGTCCGGGACTGGGAGCGCCTGGCCCCGTAACCCCCTTTTACTTCCCCCGACCCTTTGCCGGATCCCGCTCCGGCTTTTAAATTCGTTCGTCTGTGTCAGGATGGCTTTGGACACTGGCTTTCTCTGGATATTCTAACGGACTCTCTTGGACTACTTTGGCTTGAACACCCCCCCGAACACCAGCGCACCTTGGACACGCCCCCTGCTCTTCTCCTAGCACCTATCCTAGTCTTTTTTCCCCGTGTTTTCTCACTCCCTTTCGGATTGTGCTGTCTGCATAGGGTCCTGAAAGACCCTTCGTGACAGTTTGTGGGTAAACAACTGATCGCCATCTAGTATGACTATTTTCATTAATTCTTTTAAAAAATGGAACGTCTGTTGTGAAAATCTCCTCTTTTGTGAATTGTGTAATTATATTAATTATATTAACACTGGTATGGAATAATGGAATAACTAGACACGTTTCACTTAAGGACCTGAAGGACATACTCTGGCAAGCAAAGGGCACAGGGCAGGATACACCAAGGTTGGGACGCCAGTCCATCGCAGGGCACACACAGACAAACACACACCACTGCCAATTTCCCAAGAACCCAATTAACCAACCAGTATGTCTCTGTGGGAGGAGACCAGAGCACCAGGTGGAAACCCACATGAACACAGGGAGAACATACAAACTCCAGGTAGACAGCACCTCAAGAATTGAACTCTGAGCCCCAGGATTGTGAGCCAGAAATGCTAACCACTGTGCCACCCTAAAACAAGCAATGCTGTCATTTTATATATTAGCACAGGGAAAAGATACAGGCAATATAGGCTGGCTTAAATTATTATCAAATGAGCTGAACCAAACTAGACACTCAGTAAAAGTGCAATGTTTTTATATCAAGAAAGAATTGTTAAAAATGAAAATCACCAGGGACCTACTATACTGTGTTCCACGCTGTGTATTTCAGTTCAATCACCTCAGAGCTAGAGGACACTGAAATCTAAGGAACATCGATAAACCAGTAATAAAGCCATAATACATGTGAGGAAAATAGGATTTTCAGATATAATTGAGTAGATGAGATGGCTTCTGCAGTGACAGGGAGATGGACGGCATCTTTTTTTGAAGCCACATCACAGATGAATAATAATGTAAATTGTGACCATAAACAGCTATAAAACATAATGCACTCACCTTTGATGCTCACATCGTTTTAAAGCAGTATTGTTTCCAGCAGTGCTCAGATATTCATTCCACAGCTAACGGAATCTGGCATGATTTATACATGCCTGACTCATAAGACTCCTTGTGCTTTTTAAGGCACCCTCTAATCATTAAAGAAATCACTGCTGTATTTTTTTCAAAGGGCTCCACATTTCAAAACGGCAGCCGAACTAACCACAGGTATAACAAGTTCCTTATGCAATGGTGGATTATGCGAAAATGTGAGCAGTGTGGCACCTTTCCCACTAGGGGGCAGAAAACATTTACTAGACTGAAATTGGGACGGAGCACGAATACCTGCGTTCGCTGATTTTATTTCACAAACTAGCGCTGAAGAATGTGGCTTGAAGAAGTGCTAGTTAGAGTAACTTATAATTACTAAATATATGTTGTCCAATATTGGATACATTTACAAAAATATGCCAATTATATAATTTGAAACATTAAGAAACAGTTTCCACAGTATGTATGACATTTTTTATTTGTACTTGGCAATATCTGTTAAACATTAGTGTAAACCCAGGCAATAAGGTACTGTGGTATTTGTATGCTGTTTCAGATCTCAAGAAGGGGGTGATTTGCTCTGTGAAGTAAGGATCCTCTTTCAGTCGTATCAGATAATTTTTCTGTTGCTCATATATTCTACTCTCGCACAAATGTTTCTGGAAAAGTGGTATCAGTCTTCTAGCCTGAGACCCAGGGATAAACCACTCTTAGCCTGTGGTGAGACAGAGTGCTTAACCTCTCTTCTACTCCAGCGAAACCAGTATCAGATCCTCTTGTAAAAAAATATCAGACAGCAGATGAAGCAGAATTGCTTATAGATCAAAGATATTCAAACACTGATGGAAATGATCATTGACAGTTAAGCTAGAATGCTGATATACAGTGCCCTCATATCGCTGATAAAATAGCAATAATAAACATCAAGTAACATAAAGAATGACTGTACATATTGAATGTCACTCCCTTAAAGACAAGACAAGTGATGCTAAAAAAATCACTGTATAACATGATAAGTTATACTGCCATTAAAATGATCATTGCACAGATAATAAAAAAGATCAAAAGTCATAATTTATCAAGACATTATTAATGCAGGAAACATGAAGGTCACATTTATTCACACCCCTTTATTTAGTATTTTGTAAATTCTCCTCTGGCAGGAATTCCAATAACAAGATGCCGCCTGCAGAGTCTCGGGCACTTCAGAGGGGAAATTTATGAACATTCCTACATCTAGGTCCCTCAGTCCCTCGAGTTTCTTTTTAGTGAACTGCCACCTTGAGTTAGAATCACAGGCGTTCAGCTGGATTGAAGTCTGGAGGATCGAGATGGCCAGTTAGCAAGATTTATTCTGGGTGCAGCTAACTGTTCCTTTGTCAGTTTGGATGTGTTTTGGATCGTGGTCATGCTGGAATGTCCATTTCAGCCAAGTTTGAGTTTTTTGGCTGAAGGAACCAGGTGTCTGGCCAAAATGTCCTGGTGCACATTGGAGTTCATGATTTCCCCTCTTTTGAAAAGGACTCCAGAATCTGTAGATGCAAAACAACCCCGGAACATAACAGATCGTCCCCCTGCCCCCCACACACACAATATTTCACAGTGGGCATAAGTGTTTTCAACATGGGCTTCTTCCTTTTTCCACCAAGCTTAACACTGATAAGCGTGTCCTATTAGCTCAATGTATTTCAATTGACCATAAGACGTTGTTTCATTTGTCATTCAGATGATGTTTGGCAGGTTCGGCCTTTTGTGGATTCTTTTATAGCCACAAATATGCTTTGTTATGGCCAAAAGCTTCTTTAAACTTTATTGTCAGCCCATTGTTAACTAATATTTCAAATCCCTGTGTCTACATTTCTGTTGTAATTTGCAGACAACTGCCCAAAGTGAAGTACATGATTTCTATTTGTACGGTGAAACATCACAAGTTCACAGATGACTGTTACTACGGTAAGTAACCTAGATACAAAGTGATGTAATAAAGCTTGGGATAGAACATACAAAGAGTAGTGATTCGAGATAATGCAGTCCCGATGTCTTCAGAAAGTTCATTCCATGACAAAGGCTGTAGAGAATGAACAGGTCTGTGGAGTTTGCAGCGTTATTGGTAGTAGCACTATGTCTGCTCAGACAACGGGGGCAACTGAGATTGAATTCTGACAGGAGCAGAGCAGAGCTGCCCCCTGTCACCCATGACTATGATTTTTTGATTGTCCCTGAGGGGACGTAATTGAAATATTCGAAATCCTTCGAAGCATGGACAAAGAAAACCAAATGGACTAGGTCAACAATGAAACACAAACCAGAGGTCATTAATGTAAAAACTACATGGAAGAGCATTCAAAACTGAGAACAGGACACAGACATTTCTTTACCAGTAGGGTTATGGGAGTGTGGAACAAACTACCCATCAATGTTGTTGAATGGTTGGTTTGAATCCATGAATTAATTAGTGACTAAGTACTAAACAGTCTAGTTGGGCTGAATGGCCTCCTCTCATTTAGAATCTTTCTTATTTTCTTATGAGAGAAGAAAGAACAGGTGCAAGAGACTGACATTACTTTAATAAAGGGTGTTTCCTATCTGTGTTCAAGCTGAACACACACTATACTTACACTACATTCAATGTAGTACAGTAGTACCCGACCTGATTGTTAGGAACTTTGTAAGAAGCTAGTTTAGAAATATAGAAATCGTGTCACACATAAAACTTAGAATTAAACAGGATTAATCCAATGTAAATTTGAGCTTCAATCTCTGGTTGTATTTCTAAAGGTGTACACATCTTACATAAACGTATTTTGACACTCCCAGACTTGCCATAGCAAGTATTTTTTTCATAGGTTAGCGGGAACACAATCAAAAACACAACTGTAAGGTATCATAACAGTGCTGCTTTTATTTAGGGTGAGGGAAAAAATATAGCAAAACCACCAAACAAAACAAAAGCCTAAGATTATCCTTGAATCTTAACAAAACTTCTCCTGTTCTATCATTTAACACATCGGGCAGCTAAGATGCTTACTGGTTTCACTTAAACACTGCTCTCTTTCAAAACGAAGTCTCTCCCTGAGATTTGTCCCAAAACGCATGTACAGGTTCCACAGCCCCACGGTCAGATGCTTCCTTCTCACTCGGGCGAGATTACACAGGAGATTTGCCTTCTGTCTCCAGTCGGCAGATCAAACCGACCACTGAAAGCCTCTGCTTCCTGGTTTTTAAATCATCACTTGACCAGTTGTCTTCTTCCAAATGGTTAGTTGACTGAGGGGAGCAGTTCTTGAGAACGTGATTTAAGCAAGGATCTCCCTCTTGTCCGAATTTACCGATCTCTTGCAGCATAGACTGTATTTGCTCTGGATCAGTTAGTGAACAGTCACCAACTACAAGGAATGAATGACTCAATCCATATCGCACTGAACAAACAAACATTTGTTTGTGTCTCTCACGTATGAATCCATAGTTTTTGGGTGGAACTTGGGATAAATAAGACACTGTAGGACAATTTTCAATTCTCTTATTCTTTTCTTGATAGTTTTCAAAACTATTGCTTTTCTATATTTATTTTACAGTCGGTAGTTTGAAGGAGTGATCTCAGGTCTGTGGTGTGGATTGGATGTGGATCACCTAAACCAGGACCTTTAGACAATATACATTTGTTAAAGATGAAAATGACACGATCTTTGACCTACTCTAATTGGAGAGGTTTTATTGTTTTAGGCAGAATTGCAGAAATTGTACATCCTGTTTGATGACACCTACTGGTTTCTCAAAGGTAGTTTGCATTAGCACAGTGGTTCTCAAACTGTGTTCCGCGGAATCCGTGAGCTCTCACATACAATAGGATACAAGGAAAATAACAATTTGCTATCAAACAATTAATACAAATATGCGAGTTACGAAGGCTTTACATGGCTCCAAGATTCAGAAAGAGTAGGCATACAGTATCTTCAGAAACACCATCTTCAAATTCACTCTCTGAAGAAATTTCTGCACTTTCGCTGCTAGAGTCAGAAGGTACCTCTCGCTGTCTCGCCGAAGGGTACTTCCCTTCGACTGTTTGAACAGCGGGCACTGTGTGCGCTTTCTCACCATCTTTGATTTGAAGGAGCGCATGAATGACAGGGAGTGGCTGCTCAGATTGGCTTACCTAGTGGACATATTTACACAAATTAATGGAGTTAATCTGGCATTGCAAGGGAAGCACGCGACTGTATTCAAAGCCAGTGACATAATACGTGCCTGCAAGAAGAATCTCGTATTTGGGGTCTGCAGCGTGCAGTACAGCGGCACGAGCTCGATTGTTTCGCAACACCGGGAAGTTTTTGTGAAGAGCTTGATGACGACGCCCAAGGGCTAGATGAACTCACTGAAGAAATCACCCAACATTTAAACGACCTACACGTGAGTCTGTCATGCACTACTTCCCAAACCAACAGGACGAAAAACTACAGAATTACTCCTGGGATAAAAGTCCATTCATAGTTTCGGAGAAACCTGGAGACTTCACGTCTTAAGAATAGAAGTCCATTGACCTGATTTCAGACTTCCTTACAAACAGCTTTTAATGAAGAGCAGTTGGCAGCGTTTTGGTGCAGCACCAAAAACAAATATCCAGTATTATCAGAGAAAGCTCTTTCTGTTCTTCTCCCGTTTGCGACCACCTACAGTATCTGTGTGAAACCGGATTTTCGTTTCCACAAAAAGTATCGCAACCGATTGGATGCAGAGCCGAACATGAGACCGCAACTCACATCTATAACTCCAAATATATTGTAAAAAAAAACTTGTAAAAGTACAGTAAGAGGCAAACTCACTCATCACACTGAGATTGTTCCGTTTCTGCTTGTTTGAAGTCAATGGTAATGAAAAATTATTAGTGCTGTTTTTTAAAAAAACTCATGTTGTCTCACTGCGTTTTAATTTTTGCTACTGTACCAACTCTTTTCCTATGTGCGCCCGGTTAGACCACGGAAAGTGTCGTCTGGTTCTATAAATCTGAGTTCTTTTCCCTTTGTTAACAATGTAAAAAACAAAAGTTTTCAAACCAGAAAAAAAACAAACCCTAACTTGGTCGAACCGGCGGTTAGAACGTCGCTTCTTTTATTCTCAACAAGTATTTCAGCGATAAAGCTTTATTGAACTCTAGGGGTGCTAATCGTAGACAGGTTAGATGTAATTAATAAATGACCGAAATAAACTAATTGAGTTCATGCGATGCTTACAATTAAAAGAAAAAAATGATATTTTTTTCCTTAATAATGGGCTGAATTGCTTCTGAATAGCAGTCCTAGAATGCTTTTTCCAGAACACCGCCATAGCTAATCCTGAAAAGTTAAGAAAAAAGGTTGCTGGGGATCCGCGACATTAGCTTCGACAGAAAAGGGTTCCGTCATCGAAAAAGTTTGAGAACCACTGCATTAGCCGGAAGAACAGAATTTAAGGACAGCCAGGATGTTGTCCTTAGATAATTGTTTCGATGTTAAAACGTTTTTTTTTCGCACTGCTCTGTGCTTTGTGTTTTTTTTATTAGGAGGAGTGTTTCTTCTTCAATTTGAGATTGTTTCTTTAATTTTCTGCACCTCATGATACTGGAAATGTGTACTATTAATGGTTAAATAAAGTGTAATTATAATTAACAGAGCACTCTGGATAAATGGACAACATCTGTAGCTATGTCTTTTATATACCCAGGGTGTTCTGTTACTGACCCACTGAAATCCCCGGACCATTATGAAGTACTATACTGTACATCCCTACCTATTCACCTTGGTCTTTGACTACAGCCAAACACACGAAGGACACACAGTGAAATTGAAAAGCATTTAAACTATCGTAGGAGCAGAAGAATCACAAGAGAACTTGCAAGGACAAAAACAGAAAGCCAAAGGAAAATATATTTTTTTACCTAAATATTAAGATAGTTAGGAACAAAATAGAGAAAGAGACAGAAACAAATACAATTATAACGTGATTGGATTAATGGATCCACAGCATTTTGAAGAGACAAGGAAGGTGGAAAAGTAGGGACATTCATATACAGGAACGTAAGCTACTGTAGATGAATCAAGGCTTTCAAAATCTGGATAGATCAGACTTGTAAAAACACATTCAAAGAGCACGGTGGTTAGACTATGATACAGACCATCTAATTCAAGTATAACACAATGCATAGAGGCAGGCATTTTACTAGCGCAATTTTAATGAAGTACCCTGCTCAAGGGTACGACAGCAATGTCACATCTGGTATTTGAACCTACAGCCTTCCAATCTTACTGCTTCTCCAGACTGCTGTAGGTTTAGAGCATGAAATCAGGGATTCATGTGTAAAGGAGGAAGTGGTTTAGTGGGGAAAATTTAACCTTCCTCACAAAGAGTGGGAAATCCAATAAGAATATCTGCAGGTGAATTTGAAACATTAGACGTGGCTAATGTTTGCTTTCTTACTCAGTTTGTCACACCTACTAAAGAAAGCTCCAGTGCTGATTTAACTTTCCAAACAATCTAGCAAGAGTAAAGAAAACAGTGGTGAACTGTGATCATAATATGGTATGCTTTGAGGTACACTTTGAAATCAAATTCACATCAAAGGTCTATAATTTCAGGAAAGCAGGCAGAACATACAAGAAGTATAGTAGGAAAGGTTACGTATGGATGAAATCAGCAGAAAAAGGATTGCAACAGGATAAAGAGTTTCCGCCTGAAGAACGAAACAGATTCTCATGATAAATCAAAATCAGAAAAGCAGTAGCCCAAATGGGTATAAGAAATATATAAGGAGAATGAAAGTGAATTATTATTCTTATTATTATCATCAACAACAACGACAACAATAATTATTATAATAATAATAATAGTTCGTTATACTTATATAGCACTTTTCTGGACACTCCACTGCACTTTCTGGACTCCCATCCAACACCACCAACATCAGGGACAACATTGTTCGGGACAGTCAGACTGTAGACTGTCGCCTAAGAACCACTGAAGATGGAACTCGACAGAGAATAATGCTGCAAGACTTTCCCTTTCGGCCATTAGGTTTGGTAACTGGAGTCCATATCTGGAATAGTGTGACTTGGTGATACTTGTATGGGTCTCAAGATGCTGTGGAGTTGTCACGGTTGTCTTCCCCTTCTCTAGAGGGCGCTCCTATTTTTTCGTATTATGTTTAAGTACCTTCACCTGCGTCTTGTCCCCCTTTTTGTTATTTAAGCCCAGCGTCTCCGCAGTTCCGGGCTCAGCTCTGGAAGACGGTCTTCTGAAGGCCCGCCTACCACCGGGCTCAGGAGCAGCCCGAGGGCACAGGCATTTTCCCCAGACATCCTGACCTCTGAGCCCATGGCTCGGAGTGCCTTGTCCCATTATGTTTTTAATCTTCCGTGTTCCTGGTTCCACTTCCCCGTTCCCTGCTTTTAACTGTCTCCATCATGGATGGACCTCCCGGCCTTTTGGATTTTGGACTGCACCCTGATTACCCCTACTGGACTTCCTTGGATTTGTTTGCCTATGCCATGCCCCACGACCTCTGTTTACCCGACCTGGTCCCGCTGTGTCTTCCCTGGTGTCCTTCTCCAGACACTTCCGGATTATACCGTCACTCACAGAATCTTTAACAACGCATTTCAAGGGAGTCTGACCCGGCTACCGTGATGGGAGTCAGTCCTTAAAAGAGCAGCCAGAAACACTATTGGACTCAATGGGATGTCCTACACTCAGGCTAAAAAAATGTAGCTTTTTTGGAACATGTAAAGCTTAATTTCATGCTGCGAAGTAGAAAATAGAAACAATGTTTCAGCTTAAAACCTTCTTGAAATATGTGCAAGAATGAGGGAGGGAGAAGGAAAACGGGGCTGAAGGATGGAAAAGGAGAGCAAAACAGAGAGAAAGTGATCATGGTATGGTTACGTGAAAAAGGGGTTTCAATGCAGTGGAAAAACTGGAAGATATGTTCACAGGGAAGTGTGAAAGTTGCTAAATGAATGTTGAGAGTTAGAAAGAAATCAGTCCATTACTGAGAACTGGGCGAAGGAGTGAACATAGTGTGATCGACTTTGATTTCCTAGCTGCGTCTTAACACTGATGTTTTTGTTGATATCTCCAGTAAGAGAGAGAATATCAATGCTGCATTTTACTTAATAGATTTCTTTTCCAAAGAACAGGGCTTGAAAACCTCTGAGGGTGGATTTATTCCATTGTTGTCTCTATGAGAGAGAGGTAGCGTCTTGGTTTGGGAGCCACAGACAAAGTTCTGTGAGCAAACGCCTAGATATCCGCATGGGCATCTTACAGTATATACAGTAGGTGCCCTGTTTCACTGTGAGCGGCTGTTGATCATGATCCTGTCATTGCATTCCCAGACGGCTGTTAAGGCAATGAGGGGCGAGCAAATTTGTTGTCCTTCTACGGCCTCTGGTAGTGATCAGTTCAAAAGAAAAAGAAAAGACCTTCCACTATGCCACATATCCACCCCACCAGCTCAAACAGGTCGTTTTCTCTTAAAGCAAACACTAAGAAGGATCAGCAAGATTAAGAATTCCAGTGTACGTGTACATACTGTATAGCAATAAACTACTCTACTCAACTCAGTTGATCCTGATTAAATTTCCCAGGTATCGAGGGGGTGGGATCTCGGATCCTTGGAGTGTTAGACCTACGTGGGGAAGTCTGAGGGGAAGGACTTTTACACACAGGGTCTGTTTACCTGATCGCTTTCCAACCGCGTGGATTTCCTTTCTACCCCTTTGTGTTGTTTCTATTGTGTCAGGGCTGTTGGGGTAGAAGGTTCCCCGAATAATTCCACGGGATGGTTTTGGACGTTTGTCCAAGATTTTATCTTCACCCAGAAAGCCTTGTAATTGAAATAATTGATGGAGGCGAGAAAAGGTCCTCCTGAGGATGAAAGGATGTGGTATTTGTGGAACTACAGCTGCTTGGATCGTGAAGCTCTGTCCTTGGAGATGTAGATTCAGACACGTGCCCAGATGATTCTTTTGTTCCTTGTGAATACAAGTCATGGAGAAGCCCTTTTGCTGCTCCATTTGAGTGGGTCTGACTACCGTTGGGGAGACCAGACACAGTGCACTCCCACAGTCTACCAGGCCTTGCAGTGACTGCCCATTTAGGAGGAACGGTACTGTAAACGGTCCATTTTCAGGATGGAGGGACTCAGGTTGGTCCTCCATGGAAAGTTCTGTGGGATTGTGGACGATGTTACAGTCCATTTTCACAATTTCAGTGAGGCATCTGTTCTACCCACCTTGGGAACATCATGAAGATGGATGTCTTAGCTTTCTTTCAGCACGTCCCAGGAAGGGATGGAGTTAATAATTCAAAGAGCTTGTCAAAAACATAAGCATCTGCCTTCCCTTATCCTCGCTGTACTCCCATCAGTGTGCAGTTCGCGATACACAGAGGATGCCCCCTTTCTTTAGGGAGTTTGACAGCTGACAGGTGTCATTCTGATGTGGCCTAAAAATTAAGTCATCGACTGTCCGGGGGTCTTTGTCTGAAGGTCTGTCAAACCTTCAGTGGTAGGTGGTGAAGGTAAGTGTCAAGGACAAGCTGTTTTATTATTTGAGTGGTAGTTAATCTTTTAGGTTCTAGCCACTTCTCTTTAGCTAAGAAGAAAATTTACTTCTTAACTAAATAAATGAGATCGTACATTTGGGAGTGAGCGAAGAGGTGCATAGTTCGAGGCAACAGCGCTGTCAAGGTCATAATGAGCCTTTTGCACTTCACTGCAGAGAAAAGGAGCCAGAATACTTGCCCACAGAGCCAGACACCAAATTCTGCTGTTCTCTCAAAAGTCCTCAGGTAGTCTTCTACATCTTCTTGTGGGGTCATCTTCTGCAAGACATGAGAAAGTTGGACCTAAACCTGAATCGGAGTTTCCAAGGCTGCTGGGAGGTCTATCATCCATTCTGTCATCTCCCGGCACAAACTCTGGGTGGTTTCTACCTGGTCCTGCATGTAGCGGATTTGTGCTGAGGCTGCCTCTTGGATCATGGAGCTGGTTCTGAAGGGTAAGCTGATAATTCATTGGCCTCCATTTGCAAGGGCACTGACAGGGTAAGTGCTTGGATGGCATTCTCTGGATGACGAGCCAAATTAGTTTTCCTACTATGGCCTCCATTGGTGATCAGCGGAGGTTCGGTTCAAAAGAAAAAGAAAAGACTCTCTGTCATACAACAATATATTAAGAATGACTTTGGCATCTAATGTCTTTATGGAGTGAGTTTCCAGCAATCCCTGTAAAGGGACACAGACAGAAAGATCAGTTTAATCATGGCCAGGAAAGGTAAGATGAAAAACTACTGGCCTAAAGAAAATGCAGCCCACCCATCCTCGGATGCAGCAATCTGCAAAATACAGTCCTTCAAAGAGCCAAGATAGCAGATTTTGCCTCAATATTCTATTTCACCTTCACTGCACACCTGACTTTACATAAATGTATTAGAAGGGAGGTTATAGTGCCAAAACTAGATATAAACTTCCAGTAATATCTAGTGAGACCTTGGAAAGAGCTTAACTGTTTCTTTTCACAGGTCAGGTCCAGCCTGACAAGCCTCTACCTTATGGACCTAGGGTTTGACTAATCTCCCACCAGTGATCTACCCCAGATAGTTTGTCTGCTCTAGGCCTATTTTATACTTTTATTAGATCCATATCTTTCTGCTTGAAAGGGGCTTAGTGGTACTGGATGTGTACAGGAACTAGTAAACTATGAAGGGCTGTAAATGGATCTGTGTGTTGACTCAATATTCAGGTCTAGCTGCATGTATTACTATTAAAAAACACCTAAGGATTCTTTCTTTGTCTTGTCCGTGCTTAAATGTCCACCTATAACATGATTATAGTACAACATCGTTCTTCAGAAAGGTTGAGGCACAAGAAGGGCTACACCCTTCTTATCTGCTCTGTACCATAACTTATTGAGTTGGTTGTATTTGGGGCAACATCTGTCCTGCTTATCACCTGTACACTTGTTCATTGGTTATTGGTTAGTGTGGGATTGCTCGACTGTGCTGTCTATGCTGTCCCACAATATTCTGAAGCTATACTCAGCTTTTTTTCTAAATTCCACTTTCTTCTCCAGCGATCTCAAACATTGATAGATGTCAGCCTGTGAATTCTGAGGCAGCTCTGCTGTATCCCCGCTAGGATTCAATCAGGGTCTCTTGTAGGGTCAGAGCAGACTCCCCAGACTGCAGAATACTCTGCTCTGCCAAACATCTTATGTCACAGGAAAATTCTACATTGTCTAGGTTTGGAGGGGGTGATGTCACTTCTCTAATAAGCGCACTGCACTGAGCCCTGTTACACATACAACTCATTCATATCTGTATGTAAATAAAAAAACAAGCAGGTGCCTTCTGACAATTTATAGAAATCATTTTGGTAATGTCACCATGGTAATGTAACATATTTTAATATTTTTCTTGTATATGCATTTTTGTTCATTACATCAGCTCAAAGACCAACAATCAAAATGGAACATTACTTTATTTTTAGGAAGTTAACCCTCCCAGAAATCCAACTGTTCTTGGTATCAACACTCCATTAGCAAAGCTAATACAGTATGTCGGAGTAGAGAAGCACACTTCATCCTTCTTTTTCTCTACATTTTAGCTCTTGATCTAACTGCATAAGGCTGTGGACTCAACTGAACATCAAGGTAGCACCTAGTGATTTATATTTTGAACTGATATTTTCAGCAAACCTGTTGAGCGTCCTTTTTAAATTTTTAATTTTTAAAGTCAGGGACTTGCTACAGAGGACTTGTCTCCACTGCTGGCAAGTCCACCTGTACGGGTGCTCACACCATCTCATTCTGTTGCATTGAAGAGCATTGGTAAGCACCTGTCCCACATGTAGTGATCTGGCATGCAAGCAAAGACTGTCTAGATACTTCATCACTGTCATGGATGTCGGAAAGGACAAACAGTGGAGAGGCAGGAGAGCGAAAATAGACCCTATGCGTAGCGACGAGACGGGGGTTAGCCCGAGCCCAGCTGTTCAGGAAATGGCGTATAGAAACCTATGCCCTCAGGCCATGGACAGGAGTGACCTGGTGCTAGGCAGGTCTCAGGACATCTGAACCTCAATGCTGAGCGAGTAGCAGAGTAGAAGCAGGAAGTAAATAGGCTACACAACAAGACACACCAGAAAGACATGAATAATCACAGGGAACTAGGAACAGGAGAAAAGTAGAGTGCCCTCTAGGTGTACTGGGTGTGACAGTCACACTTGGACTCTGGCAAATATATAGAGCATAATGATGTGTCAGTCTTTGTGAGGTGTCATTACTTGATGAGATCTCCCAGATCATGGCTTAATATTGGCAGTGTATGGTTATACCAGGTTTTGCAGGTTACAAACTGCTGCTTGCAAACTCTCTGGATAGAGTGTGGTAACAGCATGCTGATGGAGACCAGCCTCCAAAATACTGGTATGTAGGCCTTTTTTCCTAATAAACAGAACCTATTGTTTCCTTTCTGTGTTTCTTGATTTTAACCAAACGTAGCATTCAGCAGGTTAAACTGCTTCATCAACTATGCCAAATAACCTCTTTCACTAATGAAATAATTCAGTGCTTATGCAATGATTAAAAGTCATTTGAGATAATCATGGTCAGGCAAAAATGATGAATAAGACAAAATTATGCCAAAAACATTTAATTAGTCTTTAATTTTATAATTAAAAATTCATTAAAAATTATATTCTTCATTTTTCTAAAAGTATAAGAATCTGAATTTGAATTGTTGATATTGAATATGGATGTTTTATGAATATAACATAATGTATATTATGTAATACTCTTAAATGATTGGCAACTTTGTCTTTTTTCTTACAGAACCAGCCTTCTTTATATTGTGAGGTCTTTGGAACAGGTGGCCCCAAATGTATTTTTGAGCCTTAGGTCAAAGAGGAACTAAGATTCTATAGAGTACTATTTACAAATTGTAAATTATTTTTGTGTAGTGTACCATTTCTGGCGTATACTGTAGGTTCTTTATATTCACCTTGGTCAATGTGTAGGAGGTCAGGATAACTGATTGGGATGAGTGGAACTGGTGATATGGAGATGAACTGACGTTACTGCTGAGTCTGTTTCTAGAGCTGAATTTTTTAAACTGGAAATGAGGGAGCTAGGCTACAATCTAGTTCAAGGATCTGGGAATATGATCAGTGTAAATTATGAATCAGTTGTAGACAGAAACCCTTTTTCTTTTTTCTTTTCATTTTCTTCTGTAGTACCAAAGTGTAGGGATGGAGGGACATCAGTAGAGAGTTGGAAGTCTTCGGGAGACAGATAGCTGTTACTATAGAAAAAAATTACACTGTTCCGTTCCATTGTTTCAGGAATAGGAGCAAAAGAGCAGTTCGAGACTTGGGAAAGTTTGGAGGTTACAGACAAAATATTTACGGTAACAGAGAGGTGCTGTAGTCTTCGTTTAGAGTTGCTGAATGACTAAAGCAATACATCTGTTTCTTCTTTGACCTCTATACGGAAATCTTCAAATTCTATAAAAGAATCAAATTTCCACTTGGTTGTGGTGTGGCACTGAAACCAGAGATGTTTGTGAACAATCAGGTTAAAATCCTGGCATGCAAAACACCGCGATCATTATACAAGCTCTACCGTCAATAAAAGGAACAATGTCGCACAGACTTCCTACAATTTCCTAAGTGAAATTATTAGATATACAGTCATACCCTGGTATCTGAATCTAATTTGTTCCTGAAAATCTGTTCGAAAGACAGGAGTTCATAAATCTAAAATAAAAATTCAATTTTTTCTTATGAGGAAAATTCCACCCAATTCTGTACCGAAGACGAGTCGGTTTTTGGTTTTAACTCAAAAACCACCCATATACCATACATATCAATATAGCCAGCTTAGTGAACAATGCAGTTCTACTCAAATAAGCCAACTATAGCTGTAAAATAATTTATGATATCATATTAACATTTTTCATTCTTTTGTAATACATCATTATCCAAGCGGTCGGCTAGAACGATGTGCATACTGTTGTCGACGATCACACCAAAGAAATTGAGAAGAAAAATAAAAAACCTAGTCAGAATTAAATAAAATACGTGCAACAAGCAAACTCTTCCATAGGGCCCATAATGAACAGCAACTACAAAACACAAAAAAACACTTGAGACCACAAGCTTTCGCTGTGATCGTAAACAAAAGACTGCTGCCTCATGGCGTCCTTAACCATAATGCCCGTCGCCCTCCACAGAAACAAGCAGCTGTTCAGTGGTGCTGAATTCTAATGTTTGCAGAAGGTTCTTGGCCAAAGTCGGTCACTTAAGAATTTCAAAGTTCACTATAGCGAAAAGTCTGTTCTTATTACGAATTACAAGATACAAATTCTTCATATTCAGATTAGCGAAGATTCGTATACAGTACCACACCTTCTTATACTGTATACTGAGTCTACAGTATGTCCATCACCAGAATTGTGCCTATTCCTGGTAAGTGTTATAGCACAATTTAATAAGTAGTAATCCTTTAATTTTAAGAATATTTTCTTTGCTGGTAACTATTCAGATATACAAAAAAATTAAAAGGGGTTTAAATCTGTTCTTGTTTTCTAATGATCTGCCAGGTTAACACACTATAAAGCCATAGAGATCAGTACGATTACAATACTGTCCTAATACACTTGCAAATTTCTCAATCCCAATAACTTCATTATGTTAAGTGTTTTACTTGCCACTGTAGGATTATATCATATGAAATTAAGTTTGTTCTCTTTGCCTCAGGGGGTATTCCTTTTTTACCATCGATACTACAGTTCAAAAAGACAAATAATGCGAGACCTATTGGTAAAAAAATAAAAAATATTAACCAGGTACATTGCACTTAGTCCCAGGTCTCTTGAAAATGAAACATCCTCACTGGACTCAGATGGAACCACCAATAGGATTGGAACGGCTATTTTTACTATTAGAAACCACACACACACTGTGCCTGTCTCTAACCTTGGATGAATAACAAACATGTTTGCCAATACAAGCCTTTCTTCCAATTTTATACTGCCTGGCCTCCAATCAAAATAGCTTTATAACATGCAAAGAAATTGGCAGTTAACCACAGATATTCACTGAGCTCATCCCACAGAGCAGTAGTAAATCTTTGTTGAAGTGAAAGTCAGCGCCGTAGATACAATCATCTAAGACCAATAAAACATGCAATGCTTTGAACAGTGTCTTCACATATAACTGTCAGTTACTGTCATGTACAGTATGAGGTATTCACTGCTTTCATTTTCAGAGGGACTTTATGTTGCAGACAGGTTTTGTAATGTGTTTGCAATAGCTCCCAAAAGTAGTGTTGTTTTTTTTCATTTTATAAATAACATTGTAATCACTGGTTCTAACCACGATTAGCTCTGCGTTTTCTGTGTTTTACGAAAATAGCCAGCACCACAGGGAATAGAGAAGAACAGGATTGATCGTTTGTTTTTGAAAATGCAAAATTTATGTGGTGATAAGCACTGGTATATGTTTTCGAGTGGATCTTAAATATTCAAACGGGTTTCTCACTACTGTAGGACGTTTTGTGCCGAACCACATTCACAGTTCTGACTTAATTTTAATATTGGCTGTAAATGACATGTTTTACACATGACAGTAATTTAATTGAAAACAGTTCGTAAAAGCATTCATGGTCTTAGGAAAACATTCTTCTGTTCTTGAAGATAAATACTTTACATCTTGTTATTTAAAAGAAATAATAAGGAAAATGTTTTATTTTTCTTCTGGTTTCCTTAGACCAAAGCAAGTATGTACTTTCCACATTAAATGAAAATGAAGCTATAAGCGATCATTCACTGAAGCTATAAAAGATTATTCACTGAAACTAATGGCACTGAAAGGTGTTTATAAGCCCACATTCACCTCCAATTACATAGCAAGACTTCCATCCTTCTTCTCGCTTCACAATTGTACAAAATGTTAAAGAAAGACAACATAGGTAACTTGCTTTCTTGCATTCTAATGAAATCTCCAGATACAGTAAAAATGACTTAAAATAAGGACATGAACAGAATCCGATTTTTTGCTTTCAATTTACACACACTAGTGATTAAAACTATCTGGGAATCTTATCATGATGAGGAAGCTACAATTAATACAAAAGTATTTCCACTTGAAAAGATAATATGATCACGAGGAAGTTGTACTGGAATTTTACCAGAGTAGCCACCATGAATATAAAACACCTTGTTAAGTCTTGTCCATTTCACTAGCAACCAAAAGCCTGATGGAAGCCTTCAGAATACAATTAATAATAATCTCTTCTCCACCACCACCAATGTGCAGCCCCACCTGGATGATGCAACGGCAACCATAGTGCTCCAGAACGTTCACCACACATCAGCTATCAGTGGGGAGGAGAGCAGAGTGATGAGGCCAGTTCAGACATGGGGATTATTAGGAGGCCATGATTGGTAAAGACCAGGGGGGAAATTTTGGTCTGGACACCGGGGTAGCACCCCTAATCTTTTCAAGAAGCATGGGATTTTTAATGACCACAGAGTTAGGACCTCAGATTTACATCTCATCCAAAGGATGGCATCTTTTTTTCAGCATAGTGTCCCCACCACTATATTTGGGCATTAGGACCCACATGGACCGAAGGTTGAGCGCCCCCTGCTGGCCCCTGTAACACCACTTCCAACCTTAGTTTTTCCCAGGAGGCCTCCCATCCAGGTACTGGCCAGGCTCACACCTGCTGAGCTTCAGTGGGGCTGCCAGTTGTGCGTTGCAGGGTGATATGTCTGCTGGCATGAGATGCAAAATGATAGACATGGAAATATAATATAGGCGAGTGAGTTAGTTCCTCTAAACAGATAACCTGCAAGAGAATAGAGGATTGTTTCACTCAATGAAGTAAGGTGATAAGGTGGGCCTGAATTCATCCAACCATCCATTTTCTAATTGCTTTATCCAGTATAGGGTCATGGGGGATCCAGAACCTATTCCTACAAGCAATGGGCACAAGACAGGATACACCCTTGATGGGACAGTAGTCCATGACACGGCAGACACAGACATGTACACTCATACCAATTAGTCATTGGTATGAGTGTACCCAGAAGCACCCAGAAGAAAACCAACACGAACACAGGGAAAACATACACACTCTACACAAAAAGCACCCCAGGACTGGAACTGAACCCATGGCCATAGTGCAGTCCCACCTACCCTTAATTCATTTACAAATTTCATGTGTCCTTCAATCAATCATATTTTGCTAGAAAGCAATATTTGTGAAAAGTCAGATAAATTGAGATTTTATTTGATTTTGTGAGCTACAAAGGGGCAAAATGACATTCATATGATAAAAATTGTGCAGCTGAGTAACACAACCGAAAAATTTGCTTTCAAATTAAGTAAGGGAACTGTAATTGCAGCAAAACAAACCTGCAAGAATGTTAACACTCAAGTAAATGAACTCACAGAGCCGATAGTAGCATACATACAGTACATACTGTACCAACACCATGCACAAGTCTTGCCAAGCAAACTGGAGTAACAGTTACAGTATGTAACTGCAATACAGGTTTGTGAACACATTCAATGCTATCTTATCTGTGTTCACTGCATTGCAGAATCAGAGGTCCGCATTCCATATGTGTAATGCCATGAACTATGGCAGTACAGAAGGAAACGTCTAATGAAAAATAGGAGCAAAGATGTTTCCAGCTATTTGTAACAGCTATCACATACTGCAAACCACAATCAGCAGGCACAATAAAAAACTGATAGCAAAGCAAATGCAAATGGCTGAAGCAGAAAGACTTACTTGAAGAGCAGTTAATCCATTCATAACCAGCACTCCTGCTTCAGATCCAAGTCTGTGCTAGATCTCGAATATCAAAAAACATCATCAAACAATGGGCAGAAATACAGTCTGAGAATATTTTGTTTAGATGAACTTCAGAACCAGCTAGAATAAGTACTACTGTATGCCACAATGATTGGCCAAGAAAGAGATGTGGTTTCTATAAAATAGTGTTTGTTTTTCCAGCTCCAAGAGGAAACAGAATAAAAGAGGAGAAAAATGTAAAAATGTTGTGTGATGCCCATGGCAAAATGTTTATTGTTCAAGGTTATTTTGTTGCTGAAAAATTAAAGGTAAAGGAATGGACAGATACTGCTTAATTTTACCCACCTACTGTACAATATATTACTTAAGAATAACAACAGGTTATGATACTGTGCAGTTCCCAACTGTCAGATCTCTAAACATGTGACAGAATACGTATGTACAGTAGCTGGATAACATTTTTTCATTAAGGAAAAATAGATGTTTAAACTTTGAGATAATACACTTGCAGCAAAAGCTGGACCTATACTCTCCAAATTTTGCCATCATCATCATAAATTTAAACTTATTGTAACTTAGCACCAATTATTCAATTTGTAAAGGAGCTTCTACTACAATAATAAATTTGAACTATTAATTAAAGTGCTTTACATACCTACTCTCCCTGATACTAATAACTTTGACTGCTTGTATATATTAGGTTGCTGAAAATGTAATAGGTTTGTTTTTACATTTTACACTTTTATTTAGCTTAATTAAATATAAATTGAATTACAATTATTCCGATTTGAATTAGAAATACGGGTAGTGGATAGTTTGAAATGTCGTGAAAAATATTCGTTGAATGCTAGGTTTTAGTTCAAGTATATAAAAATTTCCTAGGAGCTGGAACAAACTGGAGAGCAGTGATGTCTGCTCTCCAACCAGTGAAGTCTGGTTATGGAAACAGCGAGTCAGTGTCCATATGTTAACAAGACCTGTAGTCTTTTACTGTGTAGAACTCATTACATGCTTAAGAGTCTGAGAAGATAAGGTGGCAGTCTTTGAAATGTATTGCTCAGATTCTCCTCTTCCTTCATAATATACAGTATGTCTTGTAATGTTACTGTCTTAATGTTGCTGAAGTAATAAAGTTGAGTTCAACTATAAAATCCTTTACTGATTATGTGTTAATAGATGACATGTAACAAAAATAAAACCTTCTTCTGTCCTTTCTGTAATGAAAATGTAATTATTTCTCTGAGTTTTTGTTGATCTCAATTGACTAGTGTGTAGTCAACATGTATTTTATCAATCCATGTAGCCATTTACCAATCCAACATGATGATGATAACGATCATAATAAAGAAAAAAAAGTTTTCTATTAAGCAAAATATTTTATTCCCCCAAAATAACCAGTTCACAACAAATTAAAGAAAATTACAGAGCCAAGCAAAATACTGTAAATTACACACAGAAGTTAAAACAATCACAGAAAAGTGTTTCTGAGAGAGCACTCACGTGACTGTGATTCTGATTTCCTTTAGGACTGTATTCCACAGCGTGGGGCAGAGCAGCAACCTGTAGAGTGCAGATGAACAGTGGGAACATGCATTCAACTAGGGGGGTGAAGGTCTCATGGAGGAGAACAAACATATAACATTGGCTAAATACTGGGAAACCAAGTGGTAGAACATGAACTTACTGTAAGTGGAAGCATTTTAAAATCAAATCAGAACAAATCAGAATCAAATCAAAGCAGTAGATTCTTCAGTATGAACAGTGAAATACGAACCAGATGGCACAAGTGGAAACTACTTGTACTGTAAGTGCAGTGAATCTACTGTAGGACCAGGTGGCACTTCTTCACCCATACGGTTGTAAGAGTCTGGAACACGCTACCATTGAGATCACTGTATCAATTATCTATTAAATAACAAATGAGCTAAATGTTCTAAATGCTAAATGGGCCCAATGTTCACCTCTCTTTTTGAATCCTTTCTTACATTATAATATAATTATTGCTTTCTGATTGGGTGGGAATCCACTCTATAAAACTGAAAGGTCTCTGAAACGTGACTGTATAAATGAGCACTATTGTTAAATAGTTATATTTATATAGTACAAATAGTTATATTATTAATATGTTCAAACGTGCAACCAGCCTTACTGAATTGTTAATTGGATGAATTGACTATTTGGTTTTTTACCTGTCTTAACAGAATTTTTGTAATTGAGTTTGGCAAATGACACAATCGCAATTTATTTTCCAGAAATTTAAGTGACTTGCAAGAGGTGATGGTGGTGTTCTATCCAGAAGAGAGTTCAGTCCTTCCATACCAGTAGCCTGTCTTCTGGACAGCGGGTTTGGTACATGTCCGGTACTCAGAGGTGCTGGAAATGGTGGATAGAACCCAGGATTTGGTTTTATATACCACACTTGCATAAAGAAAATATGTAGGTCTTTGTGTGTACGTGTGTATCAAATGAGTTTCAAAACACATTCATTGGATATATAAAAACCTACGCACATCCTATATAGCTTGCTCACAGCTAAAAAACATGTGCTGTATACCATGCCTTGGCTCTGTTCAGATGACCACCAAAATTCTAACTTTGGGGAGGACACAAGGTGACATTGGCCCTCTGTTGATAGCTAAAGCCTTCTGTCTTAATTCTTTGTCACAAAAGAACCAGACATTTGTGGCTGATCATCCCAAAAGTGCTGGTGCCAGATGAGACATCACATCAGCCAGATCGTAGCTTTGGCCTCTCTCATTTGTGAGAGTATGTGGTTATTTCCTGACATTCTCTCATATAGTTTAGCAGCCTGTTGTAACACGTCATAGGCCAGAGTCCGTTAATACCATTATTTTTCAACTTCATAGGCCCATTTGACATGATCTTTTTTATTTCACTTTTAACACACGCACGTGATGCCAAGCTAATTTTTTAGAAGTTCAACAAGTGTACCAGTAATAATCCCCCCAAAAAAAATATTTAATACTGCACTGCTTAAGTTTTTAAGTTTTTTTAAGTTTAAGTTTAACTTAAAAATTTAAGTTTTTTATGACTTACAATACTTAGGTAAATGATTTTTTTCTGCCTTCTACCAGTCCAAATGTATGTCTTGTGCTTGCTAGGTTCTTCAGTGTATAATAATCCGTTTAGAGAACCACAAACAAAATATCTTTCTCTGTGCCATGATGTCCTGAATCCATTTTTTATACAATTATAAATAATCCAAGAGCATGTGTGACTTACAGATGAAGCATAATACAACTTCCTGTATTCTTCTCTTGAGATGGAAATTTTTACCCACATGCCAGGAAATCTGTTTGAAATTCAAGTATTCCCTTTCTGGCTTAAAAAAAAAAGGGATTAGAAAAACATTGCCTTTTCTTTTCAACGTAGCAGACCATATGCTTTTTCAAAATTATTTCTTACCGAAACACAAATCTTAAGAACTGTCACATCATTAAATACACAAACATGTTCAGAGCACCCCTGACAGGCACTCCGCTCATTACAGCTGAGTGGAAAAATCAATTTAATAAAAGGACACACTTTTGCAGAGAATCTTGGTCCGAACCCCAAAATAATTTAATTCCACTGCAAAGGGTCCCAAAAAACCAAAGCCAAAAGAATTGGACAAGGTACGAATAACAGTATTTGTCTCCATAAAGAAGTGCATATTTCTTTCAGTAACAAATCTGGGCAATAAAGGAAAAACATTTTTTTTTAAAAAGTAGATGTGCTATAAATTAGACAGCAAAAGCCATTCGTCTTTGTTTGAATTTAATTTGGATCTAAGCTTGACTATTTGGGAAAAGCTTGGGATCTGGCACTCAACCTGACATCAGACAGCACCTCTTTCCCTTCATGATTCTGGTCCTGCGGGGCTGTGTGTCCTTGGCTGAGAGGTGATGATTGAATGAGTGGTCTGGTTCAGATGGAAATGCGGGCCACTGCCAAGCTCTCCTCTGTAAAATCCACAGCTTACTGATGAAAGCAGAATGCCAGAGGACGCAGAGCACCCACGTTCCTCTCTTTTCCCAGCAGGAAAAGGCAGAGTTTGGATTGGGCCTTCTATAGCAAAGGGTGATGACATTAGAGCATACAGTGATCTTCAGGCAAGTTTCACTGCAGGTAAAGAGTGTAGCCATGGCCCTGTACAGTATACAGTATGTTAAGACTGACTACATAGGATCATTTACAAAGTCATTCGTTTGTTGAATTCGTGGCTCATTAAGCGACATGCATCCAAACGAGTGAGATGGACTGGACAGACAGAATTCCAATGCGTCGTCAGATTCATCACAAGAGCAAACATGGATTCACGTTAAAAGACCATCAAAATTTCACTCACTGTACAATGCTTGCGATTTTGGTTAAAAATAGGCAAGGCATGTTTGCCAAAGACGACAAAAGTATACATAAGAACAAAATAAGCTTTTTGAGGTATCTAAACATAAACAAGCAGGTTTAAAAATAATGGTCTCTTGTGTTTCCGTTTTTAGGAAGATTCATAATATCACACACATTGCTGTTTTTCGAACACTAAATGTGGGGATTTTAATGTCTTTCAGTGTAAGTGTAATTTATTTTTATTATATGTATTCATATTCTGTATATTATCTTGTGAAGTGGCATAATTTCAGTAAAATGCGTAAATAAAATAATACTAAAATAATACTTCCACCTATTCTAACTGTTTAATTTTCAAGGGACATGGAGCAGGGATGTCTCATTCATCACCGCTTTAAATATAATCAATATTTACAATTGAAATAAAATGATGCTAGCCACTACACTTGATACAATATGAATGAAAGAATAAGAACATTTTATTAAGTGGTATTCCATGAGTACTTAGTTAGACAATAATGTAATCGTTCTACACTTTTCCCACAATGACTTCAGGGTAAGGTAAGAAATTCTAAACAGCTGTTTAAAGCATGGCCAATGAAATTATATCAATTTCAGAGCATAGAGGAACTTTCAAGCATGCCAATATCAATGCCTAACCCTGGACTCACCTGAGGCGATGGAAATAAAAGGACTTAACTTCATAATCCACAGCTATTCAAAACTAATCCAGTTTTACATTTTGCAACGGTGTCAGTCCTTCATCTTAATGCAGAAAATAAAATTACTCACCGCTGTATTTGACAAAAGTAATTTATAGTATCTAAATATACTCCAAAGCCATGTAGCAATATTCATCCCAGTTAGCTATAGTTAACTCTTTTACCCATATCTATTGTAGTTACCGGTACATGATTAATGGTTAACCAATGACAGACAACTATTTGTTAAAAGAAATGCCTGTTTCAACTGTTATCCTCTCAAAAGGAATAAAGAAGGCATTGTTTTTCCCAAGCAAAATAGGTCCAAATATTGAACATTAATGCTAAAACATGGATTGTGCAACCTTTTATGTTTTTCATGAACAAATAAATTGTACATGTCAAGGGTGCTTCAGCGTCGACTGTGACTAAACAGGTCTCTTATACATGTGGGCAGAACTGAAGATCAGTCCGGGTTCAATTAACAACTATTCCATGTGATTGCCTCAATTAGTGCCCAAGACGAATTACGAACATGCTGAAGCCTATTTAGTGAGGTTCTAAATATCCTGCAAGTAAGACACTACAGTAGCCTCATCCTTCCAAATTAAAGGGTAGTATCAATATTTCAGTATTAGATAGACAGAGCAGGAGAAATGATGGAGAGTGGAGAGTGCACAAATAGAATAAGATTCCTTCAAATGAAAACAGTTAAAAGTAACACGGCGGTTCGAACTCCAGTCAAGGTTTTAATATCATTACCATCAACAACAACACTGAAATCAGACACCTTGCAAAGCCAACACTGGGATCTCAGCCTTAACCACAGTTCAGCCTGTGAAAATCCTTTTGCACCCATACTGTATATTACTATTAGACAAGCGCCTGTAAAGAGCAGAAACAGCAGCAGCATCTGATTTGATCTGAAAGTAAATCTGAGTATCATTAGCTTAGCAGTGAAATCCATGATACAGTAGTTAGTAATCTGACCAACAGGTCCCAACACAGACCCCTGCAGAAAACTATGAGTAAATGTGCCAGCATCAGATTTAAAACAACCCAGACTTATAAGTCAAATACTGTTAATCAAATACGAGCCAAATTAGTAAAGGAAAGAACCAATGATCCCAAAAACATTTTCAATGCACTACAGTAGCATGCCATGATTGACAGTAGTGCTTTTGTCCAGAAGCAGAAGAATGTAAATGGTCCAGAATCAGACACCACCTGCAAATCATTACCTCACTTATCAAGGGCTGTTTCAGGCTGTTTCTTTATCTAAGCACAACTGGAGAGGCTGAAAGATCTCATTAGATACAAAGTGAGATTAAACTGCCACTGCCCATTACAGACTTTTCACCAGAAGAGGCAAAACATACAGAACGTAAAAAGGACAGACATTAAATATGTGAGGGGCCAGTTCAGTTTAAAAAAACAGATGTGAATGCAGTCAGCATTAGTCTACAGGTGCAAGGATAGAAGTCATCTGAAGAGTATCCCTATAGGACTGTTGATGGTGTTCAAAAACACTCAACTTCATTCTTCTTCACAGTTGCTTAAAATGTCATCCTGATGACTTCGGAAAGCATAGTTAATTTCTGTACCATTAGAAAGAATGAGCAAAAGAAAAAAGACTATCAACCAAAGACTTATACTGTAGGAACTAAGCTTATAAGAAATAACCTGTTTTAAGGAACTCATTGCAAAAAGTCATAAAGTCTACAAGAATAACATGCTGTTACAATAGATAAAACACAATATATGTTATGGTGTATGTACTGAGACAAAAAGTACTGTACATGACCTTACCCCCCTTAAAAAATTAAAATAAGCAAAAGAAACAAGCTGTAAAAAATTAAACAGCTAATGGGAAGTAATGTGTGTTACATTAGGTAAAACTGAAAAGCCTGTCTCATATAAATAAGAATTTAAACTCAGTTCTGGGTTTTACGAGATCAACATATTTTTTATGGTGTGTGAAAACGTCTGTCAACTGTATAAAAATCAACTGTATATAAACCGTATAAAAATAATAAAGGTCTGATCATAGTGGATGTTACGCTGATTTTGAATATATAATACAAAATTAGTAAAGTAGTTTAAATATCCATTCTGTGAAGAAAAAACTGTTATTCTACATTATATATTAAAATGTTTTGGTAAGTTTTTTTAAAAAAATGCAGTATCTTTTATTTGAAAAAGATGCCATTCGATATCTTCGTATAAACCTCATCGTACGTCTTTATTCTACTTTTTTTTAACAAATTATCTAACACTAAACGGTATTAATGGAGATGTAACTAGAATATGTTCGAAAGCATATGGATGCCATTTGTAAGCAGTGGTGAGAATGTATAGGTCAGCTTGCCCTTTGGTATCTCCCAATCCATCTGTTTTCACATTAGTTGCAGATTATAGTATCCTCCAGACCCAAATGAACATAAATCAGCTCCATGAACATGTACGAGTTTTCCCATCTGTCATAAAACAATGATTTAACACCCGGGCTGTCAAAATACACTGCTGTGAATTCGCCCTACTCCCCAGCAGTAGGAATACAAAGCACCATCTCATCACAGTAATTTATTGCCTCCTTGGGAGATTTGGGTGATTAGGACTAAGGCCACCAACAGGCAGAAAAACAGTAGGAACTCCAATAACGCCAACTGGAAATCTTGGGTCAAATTTATCAAACAATTCAATGAAATCTATTTCTGTTTGCAGAAGGCAGAGATATATTGTGTGTTTAGTATACTGGTACATCTTTGGAACATTCGGTCATTCAACATTTGTGAGTTTTGGAGTTTCTACATTAAATACTTGTACCAAAGGACATGTGATGTATTGGATTGTCACACATTTTCAGCCAAATAAAATATACAACGGGAGGTTCCAGGATTTAAAACAAGATTTTTGTGCAAATGATGTAATGTTGGATCCTTGAAATCCTCCATTTCTTCAAAGGTCTAGCTGAGGTTGCGAAATAAATTGCAGTTAGTCAATTCCGGCCTCAGGTATCTACAGTATAAACAAATACCATATGTGGAAAACTTCCATGATGTTTACATTTCACCTTGGAGAATGTATTTACGAAAGAAGGCTACGACAGTAATAGAGGCTACAACTACTCTAAATTCCTGTCATGCTAGTTCATATATTTTGGTTTGCACCTTCTCAATAATAGTGGAGAAAACAGACAAGCAGCTCCTTGGAAATAATAGCACTCACATTCATTGAGAATGGTTACCAGTCTGATCCACAAATGCTTTCTCTTTTGGGTACATTGTATTAGATATACTGTAAATATATCCAACCATCCCTCCATGTTCTAACTGCTTCTTCCAAATCAGGGTCATGAGGGACTATCCCGGCAAGCAATTGATGCAAGGCAGGGTACACCCCCGACTGGACGCCAGTCCCTTGCAGGGCAGACACAGACATGCACACACCAGGACCAGTTTTCGCAGAAGCTGCCAGTATGTGATTTGACTGTGGGAGCGAACCAGAGCCCCCAGAGGAAACGTGAAAACAAGGAGAGCATACAAACTCCACGCAGATACAGTGTAGCACCCCAGGAACAAAACCCAGGGGCCCCAGTACTCCAAAGCAGCAATGCTAACCATTGCACCACTCTGCCACCCTAGATACATGTTTCTTTATTTTTATTAGTTAATCAATGGAAAGTAGGATGAACAATAAAAAACAATAAGAAATGAATGAATAATAATAGTTAATAATAATAATAGTTCAGGACCCTGTGCAGACGGTATAATCCAGAAGTAAGTAGAGAAGAACAACAGGGAAGAGACGTAGAGGATCAGGACAGGTAGACAGATGGGGGGGGTGTGACGGCGGTGATCCGGTGCTCGGGGGAGCGTGACGCAGGCAACCAAGTTCTGACAGTCCAAGGGGGAAAATCCGGGGCGCAGTACAAAGTCCAAAACCAGGTGATCCCTCCAAGACGAGACAAACAAAGTTAAAATCCGGAACAGGATCCGGAACAGGGACAGGAAATAAAACCAAGACAACTAGGGCAGGCGCTTTGAACCCGGGACTCAGATAGTCAGGACATCGTAATGAAGCCTATGTCGTCGGGCTTTATTCCATGCTGAAAAGAAAAGAAAGGAAACACAATGTTTCGGCTGTGGAGCCTTCTTCGGGTCACTTGGCAAATAGATATTCAACATCTGGTGTCATCAGATGCTGGCTTTGACATTACCAAGTATTTATTCAAATGAAAATATGTTATGCGATAATTTAAACAACAAAACAGCTCCTTCCACAGAATAACTGTACAGTATATGTATTCCTGAAATGTTAAAAGTTTTTAAAATCTTATATCACCTTAAATAACAAACAGATGAAAGACTATAGGGACAGATGGAACCGGAGAGGAAAATACATATACTGTACTTCTTTGGGCTGCCACTTTATTCTGAGAAAAGAAAACCGAAGGAGGAACACCTGAAGAAAGCTCCACAGCCAAAACGTTGTTTTTCCTTTCTTTTCTTTTCAGCATGGGATAAACCCGTTATTTGTTTCGGGTGTTTAAATGGAGTCTGTAGGGGTTTTCTCAGGGATGCTATGCCATCATTGTTTGCTGTGTTAGGTGAGCCGTGACTGTAAGACTCTCCCAGTCCGTGGTCAGAGGCCTGTGAGGGAAACCGTCTGAACCGACTTCTGGGAAATCTGAGAAAGATTCACTCAAGAGACAGTTCTTCTCCTGCAGTTCAAGAAGTCAGATAACATTATGAAATTAACTCATATGGCAAAAATGAACAGATTTCAAGTGTAGTTTTCCCTGTGATTTACCTCCTTACAAAAATATCGCAATCAGTCCTTTACAGTTTTCTTTTCTCAGAATAAAGTGGCAGCCCAAAGAAATATATGTATTTTCTTCTTTGGTTCCATCTGTCTCTATAGTCTTTAATCTTTTTGTTATTTAAGGTGATATAAGATTTTAAAAACTTTTAACACTTCAGGAATACATATACTGTACAGTTATGCCATGGAAGGAGCTGTTGTTTTGCTTACATTATCTCATAAGATATTTTCATTTGAATAAATACTTGGTAATGTCAAAGCCAGCATCCGATGACACCAGATGTTGAATATCTATTTGCCCAGTTACCTGTAAATACCAAATTGTCAATCTGTCTATCTAAAGGGGAAAATCTACTGTATTTAAACAGATATCAAGTTACTTTTGGTAATTGAAGAATCTCTTCATTTTTATTAAGACCGAAACACAACAGACCAAACACAACAGAAGTAAAACCAATGGAAAACTTGAGGTATACCTTAATTCCAGCACAAATCATTCATTGGTGACGGTTCATGTCTTCTATATTATTGTCTTATACAAGTGATTTTTCACATGTACAGTAGAGCAGAGTGCAAATTGGCCTGCAATAAATGACTATTTTTTTCTCTTTTAACAGAAAAGCCACATGTAACTTTAACTACTTTTTCATTGAGCAAAAACAGTGGGGATACCCCGATATTCTTTTTGCAGACATGTTTTAAACGACTTCCATTTACCACCCTTCCCAGTCATTTCACTGTAAACCCTCACATCTTAGTGAAAAGAAACAATAATGTTTGACTGCTTTCCACTTCCACCTCCATCTGCACGTGTTTGGAATCTACAGTACAAATTGCTCTTATGTAAAAAGACCTGAAAATCCCTGACAGATTTAATATACACAAAATGTGGGAATTAAAACAGTCGTGTTTTTCCATATTTAATGGTCATCCTTATGATAAATCCAACATAGGCATATAAAACTTTCTATTTGCTATCATGCCATCTTGGCACTCACAGAGACACATACAGTATATAGTACATAGAGTACTGTGTAAATGCTCGTTTGAAATGGGTTAGCTGCTCACAATAGAATTTAAATTATTTTTCAGACATTCTTAGGATTTATTGGCTCTTAGAGAACAACTGTGAAGCAGTAAGCTGGAGCTCAATCTTTTTTAATTTAGCGCTAATAAGAAAAATAATAGAAGGCACTGCATTTTACAGCATGCTGTATACTGTATGTGCACACATTATTTAGGTTTTAACCATTAAAAATGGCTTAATACATTTAGGACAATGTATTCTTTATTTTCTATTTGTTTCATTATAAAAAGTAAAAGGGCAAATCAAGCAAGTTACAGTGTGGGCATGAAAAAGGTCAGTGCTAATGGCATTCATATTTAAACCTGCTTGTTGTGCTTTAGTTGATAGAAATCTTACAAGGGAGCAAAAGACCTGGAGCTGTCTTGTTAATTCACGCTGTTTGATATTTCAATTAGCACGAATGTTTATGATCTAATAACTTACATCTTTCCAGAATTTTATTACCTACAGTGGACTTTTCCCTGAATGCATGTTTTGCACTGACTCAGAAGAATACTTCCAGGCCTGACAAACATTAAGTAATTCTCCCAGAGCTTATTTGAGTTAATTGTGCATTAGCCTTGCAATCTTCTGAACCACCCAGGCATTAGGTCCTGAGGGGACTCTCCAGGTTCTCTACACAATCAGAAATTTTTATGCATCGCTGCTGTTGGTCAACTCTGGCATCCAAAAAGCTGTTCTGGACAAGTAGTTGCTTATATCTCAGGAGACAAATATGCCTTCGCAGGGGGCTTTCAAACATTTCAAGTAAAGCAAATTTTTGGAATGGCGACAGAAATACTGTATATGGAGTTCTATCTGCTCAAACATCAGGTAGTTTGATTTCTTCTTCTCTTCCTACTTATAGGCTTGTTTAGATGTTCAATCGTGCCACACAACTTTTTCATCTGAAAAAGTGACTCATTATAAATTATTGGCTGGTCCTTGTGCTCATGCAAACTATTTTTATATTTTCAGAATAATTCAGAAAAAGACACACTTTTTATACAAATGTGGTATTTGTGGCAAATTTGGTAAAATTGCTGCAGATGTACAGTAGATTATGTTTCATTTCATGTTTTCAACAAAAGTGCTATATAAGTTTTCTAAGTCATAATTATATATACAGTACAGTATGCAGTATATATTAAGGGTCTCATTTTCATTTGAAATTCTAAACTGAATTTAGTTTGCTGCTTAATTTTTCTTTTTTAAGAATGAAACAACTGGGAAATACTAACAAATGCCTTTAATCTGTTACATAAAATCACACGAATATCGCAAAGAAATGTAACACGTTCAGTTGTTTTGTCCCTGTAGTTTGGCAAATGTGGCCAAAAGCTGCCAGTAGGATTGGTGTACCAGATTACCTTGCATTAATTATTGACAGGCACACATACTGTATAAGAGATGATTGTATCCACATGAAATGGCAGCAGTTTTGACTGACTTTCTTCCTATGTTCAAAAGAAACATCAATGTCCATGTGCTGTACAGTAGCTGAACAAAGGAAACAAAGAAGAGAAGAAACAGGTAATCAGTATATGATAGTCAGGGATTAATTCTACTTTATGAACTGTAATACAGTTGATCTGTTATTGCCTACTTATTCCATCTCCACATTTTCCATTGGAATTTGTTGTCCATCACCTATTAACTATTTGACACTGACCCCAAGCCAGGAAGGAAATGGGAATGTGGTAGGCAGGTGCCAGGTGCGCTCAGCACTTACTAGCATGAGACAGTAAGGCAGAGGATGTCCTGTTCCCCTGTTAGTTACTTATCAGGAGACCCTTCTTTCAGTTTAAATTCCCCTTTATTTATTCATTTCTTTGTTTTTCTTTCTACTTGGAACAACAGATGCTCGCTATGTCACCACACTGAATGTGACGCTGGGCTGGTAGTGCAGTACGTGCTGGGTGATGTGAGTAGTTTTAAATGCATATTTTTAAAAAATAATACTAAATCGCAAATCAACTGAAATTCAGCAAATGAAGAATCAGAACAAAGGACTGAGTTGGAGGAATTTCTTTAACCCTCTCAGAAGAAACTACACGCATGCATTAGATATGTTTTGCTGACATTTTACTGCAGATGTTTCTCATCAGTATAGGTCCTCTTGCAAGAAATCACACTCTAGACTTTTGGTTTCGGAATGAAATCAGTTTATTGCTGTCTACATGAATGAATTCAGCCTGCACCATGCCCCTTAGTCATTTTATAGTCATTATCTTTTTAAGTGACAATTCCTTTACTCACAAGTCATCTCCCTGAGGCTTTTAGATAAAACGGAAGGCTAGAATTACTGTATACTGTTCCTTAGCAACTACAACATCTCTGCTTTTAACTGATTTTCTTCTATCTGTTCCATATGAATACAGAAACTACAGTATATAGCCCAAAACCTTCCTATCACGAACTACATTTTTTGCTGTGGGTGGAAAAACATTTCAACAAGTTGTCACCGTTTTTTTTTCTCAGATATTATTTTTTGAAGCTGCAACATTCTAACACTGTTTTGACCTATGTGTAACCTTCTTCTCTAACAGTCACTGTTTTCCCGTTTCGTATGCAATGGTGTCCATTTGAGGAAGTTTTCAGTGAAATTAGAGTGAGGAAGTACATCAATGTGCAGGTTAAAAAAAGAGCAAGTAAAGGTTAATATTATGCCAAATAGATTCATAAAATAAAAATAATTTGAAAGCTACAGTTTCTCTACTTCATAAACGAGTCAATCTCCTAACCAGCTGAAGATACAGTCTAGAAATGGTCACCTATCGTAAAATGTCGGCTGATAAAAGTGAGTTTTGCAAAAACGCACAACATTACACAATTTCAAAACTAATCTATAAATTTAATACATAAATTTAGTTTGTGGCCTGACACAAGTCTCACCTCTTCAGTTGTATCATCCATTATTATGTATAAGTTTCTGTGGCTTTTCAGTATTATTTCAGTGTATTGGTACATGAAATTGGATCTCATCAGCTCTCAAAAGCTAAGCAAGCCTGGGTCAAGTCATTACAGAGATGGGTGATACTGAATCTAAGGAAAACCGGGTTGTTGCTGCAAATAGTGCTGGCGGGCTAGCAGACAGCTCTCTTTCAGAATTTCTAAACAAATGCAATGCTATGGTGACTAAGGACACTGTGCTGTAGGCAGTGCTGTCCTTGAGATGAGACCAAGGTCCTGAATACTCACTAAAGATCCCATGAAAATTTTACAGAAAGTTCTGGGTGCTAACCACAGTGTCCTTGCTAAATTCCACTGTGGGTTTGTACAATCTAGCCTTCTTAAAGTTTCCTCTTAAAGTGATGAAGGTGTTTCTCACATCTCTACCTAATCTGTCGCGCAGTGGAGCTGCAGATGGTGCATAAAGGCAACTGTGTGTGCTGCGCTTCAGTGCTGGATGAATTGGCTTCCCTCTTATATGTAAAGTAAGCAGCTCAGGTATACTGTGGGATGAAAAGCTGTAGACAAACTCAAGGGATTATTGTCCCTGCCTTTTGCAGTAAAAAGAAGGCATGTGGTGTCTGTGTCAATATTTTATATTTGTGTCCTTGGACGCCTCAGCCCCATCTTTGCCACCTTTCGAAGCACTTTCTTCTCGAAACCAGGTAAGTTAAAGTAGTTTTAGGAGAATAACGCAAAACTTAAATAATGCTTCTTCCCCACTTAAACTACAGTAGGATGTGTTCTGACTACTGAAATAGAAAAGAACGAACATGATCTCTCTTTTTAAAACGGAATTACACTCATAAGTTTAGATCACAGCTTTTGATGCAGTTCAGGTCATACTCACACTGTTGACCGAGATTAGTACAGTACCTTGGGAGCTAAAAACTGATTTAACATTTCTTTAAAAAAGGCTGAAAAACTTCATTCTGAAGAAAACGAGCAAATCCAACAGTAGGTGGCAGTGTTGCTGTGGAATTAACTAACAATTTAGGTGTGAAAATTAATTGCAAATTTTGAAATTGCAAACCTTGACTTAACATGAATGCTCTGTTCCGTGTTGTTAGCAAATTATCTTTAAAGCTGAAAATACACAACTCGTTAGTGCATGTCCTGTTTATATTCCTATTTTCCCTTTTATCCTATAAGCTGGTTTGCTACAGAGGTGCTGGCTAAAGGCAATAGATCTTTGGACCAGTATTTAGTTGTTGCTTTCATTTATTAGCTGTATGGAAAATACTGGACTCAATACTTGCAGCTGGAAAGTTCAACTGAACTCCATGACCCTCAGTTGTGAAATCTGCATTCACTAGTTTGTGTAGAGCAAAATATTTATTTTCAGAAACCTATAAAATAGAATCTTTCTTCGTAAGCTAGATGTTTAACTTAAAAACTGAAATTAAATTATAAAATGTAGTCAAGGTGCAATTATTTTTTCAAATTAATTATACAAAAATAATTCAGTAATACAACATAAATAATGTGGACAAAACCCCAACTGTAATTCATCAGTAATCACTTCCCCGTTTTCAGATTTTTTAGCTGCTCACATAATATGCATTTATGGGGATCCCCATTTAAAAGATTTTTTTTGTTTCAAGACAAAATGGCTTTTCATGGCTAAATTATTCAAAATACATTTTTGTGTGTGGTTTTGGAGTTAAACTACTTCTTCCAGAAATATGTTTATTTTTCAAACTTTAACACAACGGTACTTACGAAAATACATTTCTAAACACTAGGAAAAACTTAGTCAAAGAATTTGCCATATAAACCTTTTCTATCCAGTGAGAAATATTCTGAGGTTATTTGTTTAGATTTATTTGTTAAAGTGTTAGAAGAATTGTTAAAATAATAATTTGAACGAACAAAACTTACAAATTGAACAGAAACCAGGGCACAATAGCAAAGGAGAATTTGTGCAAGACAGAAGCAGACAAAGATTATTTTTAATTGGTCCCTTTGCTGCACAGTCAATCTACGATGTTCCACAGATAATTAAAAGTATAAATAGAAAAAGAAGAAATGTTGAGAATTTTCTGTGTTGATTGAACAGTGTAAACTAAAAAGCATAAACACATCAAGTCAAAGTTTTGATTTGCTTTGGCTTTCAATATTGCTTTTATTTTACCAAACTGTTACATAGATTTTACCTTTTTAATCTCAGAAGCCTGGAGATTTATAGAGACTTTACCATTGTATGCACCATAATCTTTCATTTAAAATGTTAATTTTAGTCCCTTTTGGAGATTACTGGAGATTTTGGAGTACTATTTTATTAAAAAAGACACAAATTACCAAATACATATAGTTTATTTTTTTTAATCAGTGCAACCATGGATATTTCCAATGTTTCCTAAACTATATAAAATAATAAACAATTTGTTTTTTGTGCTGTATGTGATTGACCTCCAAAAGTGATCAGAAATTAGCATTAGTTTATTTTAGATTGTGTCTGTAGAAACTACTAAGAATTGTAAAACCTTTTGTTTAAATCGGTGCTGGAAAAAGCTGAACACATGCTGTATGAGCATTCATATGTGCAGAAAACGCAAAAATTTACATCAAATATTAGGTAGGACCTTATTACACTTTTAAAAAGAAATTTTAACTTAATACTGACTTTTTCCCCACGTCAAAAACAGTTCATTTCTCTGTATCCATTTGAGATTGACGTACATAATGCTTTTTTATGTATATACCCCTGCTTACACTAACTCTAAATTAAAAATGCATCTTGTGTTGTTTTTCTTTCAGCAGAAACAAGCCACACTCAGTGGTAGTCACCAAAGTGTGAAATGCAGGCCATAACCTACAAGCCTTTTCACTGCACACTTTGCCAAATCTGTAGCTGGAATGTTACGCTGTGGTGTTGCAGAACAAAGCCCAAGGCAGCAGGACCACAGGCTGTGCTTTGATTATTTAACATGAAGATCAACACACGCCAGGCTCTGATGGATAAGTGGTAAATGGTTCTCTGTGTCTCAGGCCTTCAGCAGACACTGTGAATCAAATATTAATTTGCAAAAAATACGTTTATTCATTCTTTCAGCCAGTAAACTTTAAATGTGATGCTCTCATCACATACTACAAATATTTTTTTTTATGACAGGTATTTTACAATGCACATACTGTACATGATGAGATTGCTTGCTCCCTGTACCCGAATCAAGATTATTCAATAACAAGCATCATTTTGAGTGGCAAGAGGCTATTTATTTGTCTGGAACACTTCTCTTCTTATAATAATGCTGTACCATCAAGGTAGCAAATGGTATTTACCGTGATCTACAGAGCTAACTTATCACATTGGAAGTTTTCTAAAGTTTAAAATGGTTTGTACAAAAGTGTTACCTCGGTGCTGTACCTGAAATACAGTTAATTTATAAATTATTTGAGAATCTTCCTTGAAGTTAACAACATCATAATACTTTAATAACACTAAAGTATGCAAATATTATATTTCCCATATAATAAACCCTATTATATTTATAATTTATTTCTAAATGTAAAACTAAACATAGTACTATATTCAGTATAGAATAATGCATAATAATACATTATTATTATTATTATTATTATTATTATTATTTTGTGTAGGCCATTTTAGATACATATAACAAAACTAATTAAAATATTGTTTCCCTGTCAATGATGTATAGAATTTCAAATTATGTTTAAAGATAATTTAATATAATATACATATTCTATGAGGGACTTATGATCGATTGATACTACATTTGTGTTTCAAGAATAACAATATACCAGTAGTTTTTAATAAAATATCGTTCTGGTGTGCATTCAACATTCTTTTAAATTTCTTGTGTACATTTTGTTGAAATCATATATAATAGTCATAATCATTATAAGCTGTCATAATTATAATTTTAAAAATTAAAAGTCATCCTGATTTTTAGAAAGTTGTGGGACCATTTTTATGGTCATCATTGGTGATTCAGATTTGGTTGTAATTTAGACTGGCACTCTGCAGTGAAAAAGTTTTAACTCATACTATCTCATACTATACTGTACATTGCCTGCAGAGATTTGAGGATACAGACCTTCATGTTTAAATTAATTTGTATGCAGGTTAAATGAACTGCGCTGTTGAAACTGGCTTTGTATCCTCTTACTTATTCTTTTCTTATCAAGTGGTCAACAGCAGTCAACATCAAAGGGCTGGATTCCTGTCCTCTAAACACATTAGAGCACTGTTGCATATCGGCTCTCTCAAAAATGTGTTTCCCATGCCACGTTCTGGAGCTCACTGTGGTGGGTGTCCTGTGAGCTATAGTAAACCACGGTACTAGACACATTTAGCATAGGGATTGATGCGGTGGACATGTGGCACTGTGGAAATTAATATAAGTTTTACTCTGGTGGGAACTCTGTGTACAAGGGGTAAACCATGTTATTAGTAATTTCATTTTGGTTGTACTACGGTGAAAGCAATGCGTACCATTGAAAATCATTTGGGAACTAAAATGAAGTTTATTATGGCAGAAACCATGTGTGGCAATGATACTGGAGTAATTTAACACAGGGTTTAGGATTGTGGGTACCATATGTGCTATAGATACAGGATATGCCATAAAAAAAAAATCCTATTGTTACAGTATACAGTATGTTGAAATTCTTTGATTTTTTTCCCCTCCTTTCAGGCATGTTGTAGCTAAAATGACAAAATGTTTGTTTGTTTTCATGATGTAGTCATGACGTTTTTTTGTAAAATTCATATGTCACAGCTTAAAAAAACTAGAAAAGAGCCCCATAAGGATGTACAGCAGGGAGTATGAAGACCTCTCTGGATGTTCTGGATGTCAAAAAGGTCTCTTCAATACAGCATGAAAGAATCTCGGTAATAGCAAAATATGTTAGTTCTATATTGCTCACAACAAGACTTAATACTTATGTTCGGAAGAATAATTCCTTACTTTTATATATTAGTTTACATCCCAGTGGATCCTAAAACATTACTACAAATAAAAGGGGGGCTACTGTACCCTTGAAGAGCAGATCCCACCTGGGTGACACACCAGGCCATTATGTGCCAGGGGTATCGCTACAGAGCAGATGAGGCAGAGAAGCAAGAAATTACAGTACTTTCCCAAGCTGATACAGAAGGAAATTAAGGGAGACCACATTGTGCACGCCCAAGTAGACATTCTGCCTCGATAGTGGGGCCAACACCCCTGCTGTTCTTACACAAACAGTGCCAGGGGACCTTTAATGACCACATACTGGAGTCAGATCCTTGGTTCAACTTTACACCCAAAGCGCAGCTTCTCTTACAGCCCTGTGTCCCCCATAATTAAAATGTCATCAAGGCATGTTATATACTGTACTGTAAAGCTTAAATAAGCACATCAGTTGCATACTGTGAATACAGTGCTAATCAAATACAGTACATTTTAGATACTGTAGGTATATTGAAGTTAGAAAAGATCAGGGAAAAGCACACTTTTAAGTTAATTAACACGTATACTTGTATTTAAAGATATTTTTGTTTAAAAATACAAAAATAATACAAAGAAGCATTCATAAATGAAATACAATGTAATAATTCGTAGTTCATTACTCTGCTACAGTATGCTGTACTTTAAAAAAATACCACCAATCTGCAAATAAACGTGAAAAGCAAAACTATTAGTATTTTACCGAATGTCTGTCAAGGCAGATCTGAAGAGGAAAGGATCGAAAAAAAAACCCTGAGCTAGAAATAGGAACTCGACGGACTTGTATAACACGCGCAGATCACTAACTACTGTATGACAACGCCTTGTCTCTTGATACCGAAGCTTTCACCTTCAACTGCCCAGAAATTTGCTTATACTGTCTTCCCAGGAAATCGTGAGAAACCTGTTACGGAGCATTATTTTCTTTTTCGTTATTTTTGGATATCATTGGATAGGTAAAGTGCCAACGAACGTATTTTTACGGAAAATTCCCAAATCATGAAATTATATCGGCACAGAAATTAAACCGAGTAGCGTAGTTCAAGCGTAGTTCAAGCAGTGTACAGTAGCTGTAAATCACTTTGCTGGCTTGAATGACTCCGTAATTGTATAATATTTAATCATTAAATAAATATCATCATTCTGACCAGAATTTCTAAAATATGTGAAATCTATTTTAATGTTAGCGACAACGGTGTGTTCATCAATGGCAAAATGTTTTTAATGGGGGAAAACGCTATGGGTGCTAATTGCTCCATATATTTAATAATTTAATAACATATAAAATTATATGAGTAAGTGTATTAAAAATGTGTATGTATACAACCGGTATTGTACCTCAGGTTTGTTTTCTTACATTTTTGTCTTATTTAAAATAGTATTCTCATTTGTTGTATGGACGATACTGTACAATATATGAGGTGCACTGTACAGCTAAATTGAATCTTTGCACAGCAGATTAAGTTATACTCCTTTTTAAAAAAGATAAATATTTTAAATGTCCATCAATACTGTAATGATATTAAGCAATACAACTTAAATACACCAGCACCTTACTGTACAGTGAATACACTGATATAGTAGGTGTTCGTACAGTAGTGCAGAGTGCAGTATGCCAGATTGCTTTACAGCACTATTAGGACAGGGCTGAAAGTGTAAAAAGTTAGATGAGCTCATGTAAAATAAATGACTAACAGAAGCTAGCTGTTCATTAAAAGCTTGTTTCATTTTTGAACAATTAATGAACATTATAAACATATCAAAAATACACATTGATATTATGACAAGTACAGTAGGGCCCAGAATACGAAATTAACGTGTAACACTGAGCTCTACAGGTACAGTGCACCTGAGGCCAAATGTACTTTACTGTATGTAGGTATGATTGTTTTTGTTCGAAAAAGAACGTTGGAGTGGGGTTGAACACAACTGAATACAATAAATCCACTTAAAAATGTCAGAATCACTTGGCCAGACGATTGCTCAGTGTTAAATTATAAGCTGATGGCGCCACTCATTGTGAAATCCAGAGCTTCTCAAAGACAGCACCTAGTAGTGGAGATGTCTTTTAACACGTAAGGAAATGTGTTCATTGGTAGCTATTCAACCATTAAAATTAACCTTGTTAGCTGGGATGGTACTGTATTTAAAGGCAGTTTTGAACTTGTTTTTATAGCTAACCAGCATAGAGATTCAATCTAAAAAGGTTCACAATTGATGTATAATTTATCCAAAACATACAATACTTGTGCCTAGTTTAGTCATTGACAAAATGAGTGATTTCTCAACCGTCTCAATAAGGACTATGATTTCAAAGTTACAAAGGAGTGAGTGCTGTCTGCACAATGTACAGTATTCTACATATGGACATTTGTAATAATAATATTGGTACAGTACATACTGTAAAAGAATCTCAAATAATCAATTAAGTTGTATCCTGGAGAAGCAGAACAGTATTATCAATGACTATTTGTAATAAAAGCATGATAATATAAAATAAAGTTCTGGAATGGTAGAGGTGACAAATGAAGCAGAAGAATGTGAATCACAAAAATGAAAGCAGCGTTCTCAGATTAGAAAATTGTGACATGGCCTCTGTTTTTGTTTTACAAGACATACAGTATCTGTGAAAAATTTGAATGAACAAACCCAAGTACAGAGGGAAGACCCATTATTTCTTATTGTATTATATTTAAATATACCGTACTTTACATTATATCACGATTATGTGCGTTTCATGGAACAGTTACAAAATAATTAATGTGTTCCATTATGGAGAAGTATCATTTATGTTTCACATAATCTGTCACACTTATTTTTTCTGCCATTTGCTCATAGCACTTGTACTTTAAAAGAAACCTAACTTTTACAGTAGAGCTATTTTCAGCGCGGTGAGATTCTTTCCTTAAAACCTATGATTATACCTTTATTAATGGCTCAGTGAAAGTAAAAAGATGTTTTGTTTGATAGATCTAACAAATAATACATATTACAAAGAAAGGCTAATCTTAAACTTATTATAGGCAGAAATATCAGTTACTTTTTTAAAGCCCATGCTCTGTCTTTGGTCTCCCAATACAGATCCTAATTCCATATGTAATAAATTATTGCTCTAAATCAAAACAGAATGCCAGCTTTTTATCTGAATATTAACTAATGTCAAGAAAAGAAACTTCTAATTTAAAGCAAATCAAAGTTCCCATGCCAAGGTCTGGACTGAGGTAGACTGAGTATTATGTACAGAAGATTTTATCTGCTTTTATGGGTACTTCCATGAGGCATATAAAACATTTTGCCTTTAGATGATTTAAAAACTATTTATCTTTTGTAAAACCTTAATTTGCAGGTCTGATACAGCCAAGCAGCAGTCATGATGTTTTAGTGACAGACAATAAATCTTAGCGATGGGAATTTTGACAACTGGCTTTGAATGTACGTTTACACACACACACACACACACACACACACACACACACACACACACACAGTACATGTAGACAAGATTCACGATGAAGAATGCCTGCTTGTGTACGATAATATCAACAGTACGCCAAGAGATGAGGCAAGTTCACACCAACCATACAAGATCAAGATGGATTGTGATTTATGGCAGCACAAGCCCATAATTGTCTAGCCAACCATAGGACAGCAACTGAATGGACTTCTTTGTTGATCCCCGTGAAAGTATCTCCATGTACACATTATCCCAGGACTCCCCAAGACAGATTCTTTTTGGCTGCAATCGCACAGACCAAACTGTCAAACTCATATAGTACACAGCATACTCCAGCATGCTTCCGTGCTGTCTGGGAACGAAAGTGGCCCCGCAAAGTATCCACCCCCAGTCATATTGAATACGTACCGAATCTGGTTCAAAAAACAGAAACATATCGGTTGAACTTCAGTATGAATGTCTAAGATCTGCATGTATGCAGGTTGTGAGAAATCTCGGCAATAATCTTTCTTTATAAATGGAAATCTGAGGCGCGAATGTGTGGGTTTTATCTGCTTGAGGAAATGGCATTTATGTGACTGATTACCCTTTCATTCATTACCCTTGTAGTGAATGTGCCAGTTTCCCAGAGAAAAGGATCTTCTTTGCCCTCAAGAGCAGAAACCTTTCTGTGTTTGATTTAGCTGAAGTGAGCCTCTGCCCCACTTGTTGCTTTTCTTACACATTGAAAACAACAACAAAAAAACCATGCATTCCTTCTCATTATACCAGCTGCATACTTTTTTATTATTATTATTATCACTTTTCCCATTTATGCTGTTCTCTTTTTTTCATTTTCTTTTCAAATTCAAAGCCTTTCATAATACCACTCCCAATGTCCTAGACTAAAGAACTTCAAGTATTTCCCTATTAAATTAATGTTAGACTGTTGTGCACCTTAACAGCAGGCAATAGACATAATTTCACTGTAAAGTTCCATTTTAGGTTTGTGGCTTTTACAGCTAAGGAGGTTGACCTGTTAAAAGCACAGCAGAAATTCTTAACATTTAAAACTGCATAATTTAAACGTATTCTCAATTATTCTTTTAAAATTCAGCAAATAGAAGCCTAAGGATTTACATTTCTTGAAAACAAAATTATTGCGAATTCCATCTGTACATTTTTCCTTGAAGTATGAATAAATATGGACCTGTGTTTTTACAGCAGGTTGAACTGCAGTGCACAAATAAATGACTAAAAAAAGACATTTTTATGTTCTGCAAAAAGTTAAAGTGATTCAAAAATCATTTCAGGATAAAGAAATTAAATAAAGCAATTAACTTTTACAGAGTAACAGCCATAGAAAGACAAAACGTTGTATGCCCAACAGTAAGGAAGTTCATAATTCTGCAGGATTAATAATGTCCACAGCTCCAATTTTTAAATCAGCAGTACTAATTTCATATAGAAGGAGAATCTAAATTGATATTTTACACACACAGTGAGATGAGCCCCTCTGGGATTTTTTTAAAAGGCACTTTTTACATGCAAAAGACCAATACCTACCATCTGTAAATATTACATCAATCCCTACACAGAGATTTAAAGGCCCTACATTATTAGTTGCCGTTCCCCAACTTTGCATGCACATCTTAAGAAGTAGTTTATTGTAGTGCCTGTAAAAATGGCAACCAATGATACATCAGAGACAGGCAGCACAGTGGTATAGTCATTATCATGGCTGCTTCTCAGCACTGTGGCACTGGGTTCAATTCCTGGAGTGCTGTCTGCACGCACTTTATATATTTTCCCTGTGTTTGTGTGGATTTCCTCCAGATGCTCGGTTTCCTCCCACAGTCCAAAGACATACCGGAAGGATAATTGGCTTCTGGGAAAAGTGGGCCTGGTGTGACTATGTGCGTCTGTGTGTGTCCTGTACTGGACTGGCATCCCCTCCAGGGTGTGTCCTGCCTTACGCTCTGTAGCTTGCCAGGATAGGCTCTGGCTACCCTACGACCATGGATCAGATAAAATGGTCAGAAAATGGAGGAGTGGACATATCGGAGATGAGCTGACCACCTTCTGGAACATATATGAAACATTTAAGTTCATTTCCAGTTATCTGCCACTTCAATAGTAATATTCACCCTGCTGAAGACCTTGTCATCTTTGGAGTGAGCCAGTGATATGGAACAAGTGGTTCTCATAAACACAATGACAGAACTGACCTTTGACCAATTTCTTTTCAACTGAGCAGAATCTTCATTTGAACCTGGGTTACAACACAACTTCCAGTTCTTTATCTGTCATCTGTTTATCTAGCTTCTACTGCCTCAACATGCAAGGTATTAATTTGGTGTTCAATGCCTATTATGAGTGGGCTGTCAATTTAAATTCCCAGTACAGTCACCACCATTGTATGTTCCCTTGCATTGGCTGAGAGCTAACCTGTGATGTACTTCTGTCATCAATCTGGCAGTGCTATAATAAAATGATTATATGTCAATTACAATAATTTATATTAGATTCCTGAACTACATAATTTACACAACACTGCATACTGTGGTCATACAATTACAGAATTCAAAGATGTTGTTTGACTTGTTGATTAAGACTAGAGAAACAGAGGGAATTCTGAACAAAACATGATGATAAAGATCAGACTGGTTTGTTTTCTGTCATGTACCTGTACATTTTATGTATAAACTGTAGCTCTGTATCTACAGTACCTACAGTACCTACAGTACCTCTGTCTTTAAGGTTGTAAATAATGGAAACAGTGGAATTGCAGAGGTATAAATAAAACAGCAACCACATTGAACATTTCTGAATATATAAACTTCTCGTACCATAACGTGACTGAAACAGTAGACAAAGATGGCCGATTCTTTCTGCAGCCTCGTTTGTTTGCCCTGTGTCTTTGTTTTCTTGAAACCTTTGAGAGCTTTGTGTAAAAGAAAAAAACAACAACAAAACTTTCAATCTGTATAGCTAAAAATATTCTGTAAAATAAATCAAATTTAAAGTGTTTAATTTAGTTTAAAGCACAATTCAACTTATCTTATAGTGTGTACATGCTCCACCATGGTATTATCCATAAAAAATGCTTACAGACTCCAAATAGAATGTACTCACATGTAATGACAGTGCTGCAAGCTCATTCAAGTTTCACCTCTTCATGTCCATGAATAAAACACCGCTCTCAACTCCGATACACCATGATTTAGACTTAAAGAAAGGCTAGGGTGAAATTTTAATTGGTTTCATATTCTGGTTTTGAAATTGTTTGAAGACAACTGCTGGCAAGGAGGGGAAAAGAAATTGAGCTTAAAAAGTGTTTTTCGGCAACTTCAAACTCCCAAAAACGATACAGCCAGGACACCAAATTAGACCAGCGTTTCTTTCTGTGCTGACAACATCTCAGTATCAGGGGATTGGTAAAGGTCAAACAAGCCTAAATGGAAATATATGAACAAGATTTCCAATAAAAATGCTGGCTCTGACCAGCATGGAACAAGGAAAATGAAAACCAGGTGGGCATCACGTATCATGTTCAAAATTATAAAATGAATACCAGATTACAGTCTTGATGCAAATAGCTTTAATGTGCTACTTAAAGATACAAAATGAAGATAATATAAATTTAGACATTATTTCTCAATATACATGGACTGTATAAGAGGAACATGCCAAAAATAAGCTAAGAAAGATTCCACTTGGATCAATCCATTTGTGGTGTTACAGTATATCCAGCTTTCGTGCTAATATTCTACAAATGGAACCTTAACATTATTATTATGTTAGCTTTACCAGGTCTTTTAAACAATCTTTAATTTTACTGTATTAAAACTAGTAGTATTGATAATAATGTAGAAAAGTTATACTCAAAAGAAAAAATATTATTGAAATTCAGCTATCTGAACTATTTAAGTGGTTATGCATTTACCATGAAATATGCTCTTACTAAGGATTCAAGATTATGTTACTTCTCAACCAAAGAAGCTTAGATGTCAGAGGGATCATGAATAGTACTTCCACAAGAGTTTTTTTTTCATACTGATCTCTCTCCTCCCCCCATGACACTGTTATTTTGAGCTTTTGAGTTGTGCAAAGTCAGATGTTGCCTCTGTCACTGACAAGAGAAAAATAAATGTTTTTTTTTCTTCATGGAGGAAGCAGTGTTCTCTTACTTTCAGAAGGTAAGCCAAGTAAAATATGTACTGCACAGAATCATTTTCAGAAAAATTGTAAATGTTATTTACAATTTAATTTTATTTAATTGTAAATTATATATATGGAAAGACTGAGTAATGTAGATAGGGGATTACACATTAAGTAGAAAGTTGTGACTGTGGAAAGATTTTGTGTAACATACTGGGAATGCACAGAATTTATAAATAGTGGTTGCCTTAGTGTATTACTTCACTTATATAGAACATTTCAATTTCCTAATACTGTATATTTTAGGCAAATGTCACAAAAACCTGCTTTAACACAGTATGCCAATAGGGAAATAGCAGTTAAATTATTATTAATTTTGTTTAAAATTAATCTCCAAAACCCATTTACTTGTATCTTTCAGACAGCTTATTTCACCTGTGTGAGCCACTATAAAAATGTTATATTGTGTATTACAGTATATTAGTTTAACCAACCACTTCCTAGATGCTAATATCCCCTTCTTTGCTTCTGGTATTGATTATATTACCAGAAAGATCTATTTAGTGGGCAACCATTCTGCTAGCCTGGCTTCAATGATGCTTTGCCTACAGTACTAGACTAACAGTAATCTAGCTAACTGCTGCAAAACACACAGTAATACAATAGTGCTGATAACACTGCCTGATATAGAAATGTATAATTAGGGCTTGCATTCAGAAGTAATAAAAATATACTATTTTCATTTAATAACGCACATATCCTGTAGCAATACGTCGAGAAAATAAACCGATTGTGTTACAATGACATCATGAAAATTACGTTTCATGCCTGTTGATACCTAGCCTGGTTCATGTTTTCTGAGCTCCTGACATAAAAGGAATTCTAACATCATTTTTTGATTTCCAGTAACCTAAGCTAAATTTTCCAATTTCGATAGTCTATTAGCTTTAAAATTACCTGTTACTGCAGCTTTGTTACGGTATGGTTGTTGTTAAGTAAACTATGGGTACCTTTGCGGAAATTTGATATGTTTCTTTCACACTTCTATCAAAGTTCACAAAAGGTAACAGCTTATTCCATTACCAAAGTTTAAACGTTTGCTGTGCAGTATCAGTTATCACTCATTGCTTATGTGTTAAAACATGTGAAGTGAGTTAGTCATAGAGGAAATACAAATTTGGGTTAATTGCTCGTGTTTCTATTTTTGTTTTCTTATTTAGAAGTGAATGCATGCATATTTCGCTATGCATGGCTAAAGATAATATAATACCAAACCCCCAACAGAGCAAAGAAGACGGAAGACAAAAATGACCATGGCCTTGCTTAAGGGTATGAATAAGACATGAATTAGTTCATCACATCCGCGTTACTTAGGATCTTTCCTTTCAAAACTTCATGCTTCTCATGAGAAACAGCTCAGAGAGCTTCTGTAAAAATAACTGTGGAATTATTGGGGAATATATAACTTCAAGCTGCAGAACAAGTATACTTGGAGTTTTCTAGAGCAGAGCAATACCTGGACACTTAAGGGAAAATGTATGAAAATGAGTGCATCAAGGTTTCATCTGCACTGACAGCAAAACTGGGAGAAAGGTCAGTGTTTTGCATCATATACTTCCATCAAAGGATATAAAACACCTTTTAAGAAATGGCACTGCGAACTGAGGTACTGCAGAAAGAGACAAGAAAGAGGACAAAATTAAATTTTGTCCATGGAAAATCATTTCTGAACCAGCCTGTCTACTGCCATCCCACATCAGATCTCACCTCATCAAAGTAAATGTCTCTGAGAAGCTGATATAATTGGGAGAGCCACTTTTTAAAAAATTCTGTTCAGACGAGGAAACCATGAAAGCACCCAGAAACCACTCTGAACCATGAAGTTCTTTTAAAAGAGCAATAGGGGAGTGTTTTATGGACAAGTGAAATAATGTTTGGGCTCCACAGCTTTAAGAGGAAACAGAGGGAAACCAGGTGAGAGGCTGTCAAAATGCAGTGCAGACTGACAGAATTAATCCAAACTCCACAGATGAGACGGCAAGAACTTATTATTTCAGTAGAGCTTTGTTCTTTAAGCCCTGTTTGTGGAAATCTACAGAAATGCGTCAATGTTTAAATTAGTCACAACCAAAAACAACCAACAACAAAGGGAAGAATATTAAGAGAAATACTTCAAGCACGTTAAAAGTACTGTATGATCTTTCCTTTGATTGTTTTTTAACCTCAGATCCTGTATGTTTGCAGGCATATTTGTTACTTAAGCGAGAAACTGTAATTTAAGAATATAACAATACTATTATCTTTTAATTTAGAATATGCCTACAAAGCCTAAAACAGTAACTAATAATAATAGCAATCAGTTAAATAGCTGTGCGCCGGTCCACTTTTATCTGTAATTGTCCTAGTGTTCAAACTTCATATCGTGACATCCACATATATACAAACTGCTTTTCTTCCTTGTTTTTATATCTGCAAGTGTCCTTTAAAACTTAATGTTCTGTAAATTTAACCATGGCAATTTTTAAAGCTTTTGATTTGGCTTCAGTAAAAATAAACAGAGCTTTTAAATAACTCAATTACACAATTAAGTGGACTGCATTATTAAACCACTGTGACCTACATGTTGGCACTAAAGTAAACTATGCAAGTAACTGGCTAGTTTATGTAAACACAGTGAAAATAACTCCCTGAAACTCTCTCTTTACAGTAGCTGCGACAAATCCCAGAGTGCTTGAGCCTGTGATTAGAGCTGTTCAACCTTTAGGATAATAAACTGGAACTACCGCTCAATCTAATCTGACAGTAAATCACATTTTACCAGACCATGGAATAAGTTGGCCCTCTGAAGGCCAGCTATTCCTTTTTATACTCTTTATTCAGGGAATACAATACATACAGTGCACACACATATACTATACATGGAACAAGTAAAGGTTTATTTCATGCTGAAAAGAGAAGAAAGGAAACACAACGTTTCGGCTGTGGAGCCTTGTGTGTAATGTACTATATTACGTGTCTAAACACATACATGTACATTCGCAACGTACATTTGTGCTTGACAGGTATAAAATCTATAAAAAATCATATACTTTAGAGACACATTTTTGAAAAAAAAAAAGAAAATGAAATTTTAAAGTGCCAATGATATTAACACATTAGTTCTGCTAACTGCTGTTATTTTCGGTCTGCTGTTATATCCATGTGATCTTGTAACTTTTCGGTAACATAGGATTCTACAATTGTTTCTTTGTAGCTGTGCCATTTAAAAGCCAGCTAGTGTCTTGTAAACAGATTAACCTCATTTAAGAATATTGTGTTCAGTATCTGTCACCGCATTATAAAAAAGACCTCTACAGTCCAGAGAAGTGTGCATGCACTTCAGGGTGTAGGGCACGTCCTACACATTCAAGCTGAAAGAACTCAACCTTTTTAGTCATAAATAGAGAAGGTACTGAGAAAGTCAGCCCAATGAATTTCTTTAGATTCAACAGTGAAACCAGAGGACATAAGTGGAACTACAGTACCAAACAGGCTCATTTGTAACATTTCTTATATTCTCAAATCAAATCAAATCATGGAATTGCAGCTAAAAGTAATTTAGAATTGACATGATTGCGTGAATAACATGATTAAGTGTTTGCTATTAAAACAAAACAGTTGGTTAGTTGGTTCCTATTAGTGTAAATGAGCCCAAATCATTCTGTTGACCTCAGGTGCCTGCCAGGCTGTTGTTCTACAGTATTTTGTACTGGAGTGCTGTAATATTACACTTACTGAAGCTGGACCCCTCTGATAGTGCCTCTTCCCCTTCAAACAGTCTAAAATACCATAAAAAAACATCCTCCAGAACATTCTACCCCTGTGAAGAGAATTTGCCATGGCTGTTTTCAAGCCAACGGTCTGGGACCAGGATGAAATGATGAAAAGAAAGTATAAACATAGACTGCCATTGCTGCAAAGCTTCCAATCTGAAAAACAAACAGCAACTTACAGTAATTACACCGGGAGACACCATTAAATGAATATGGTACTGTAACATCCTCCTTACACCAGAGAGTGTTGTCATGTACCTATAAGATAGAAACAGAATATTTTACAACACAAGTTCCAAACCTGAAAAGATTTCATAATCAACAAACCATTTCCAGCATGGTAATGTCACACCTTTTTTTTAGATCATATGGGGGGGAAAAAAAGAGGTTGTAAAACATCACATAATGTTTTGTTTTTTTTAAGAATTAAAACTTCAAGGTCCAGTAAATGAGGTTTAATGAATTATTTTAAAATACACAACCAAGTTGTCTTTTTGATCACAGTAAAGGCTCCTGTTCTGCACAAGAAAAATGAAGAAGAGCACACAAGTTCCTGGGCCAGGTACTCACCCATCAAGCCACCCTTTATTTAATTTCAAACTTCATATCGATGGCTGTCACTTTACAGCTACAACAATAAGACTTTATTGCCTCTTTCCCTTCACCAAAATAGCTGTAAACCTAGTGTGGTGGAAAGTGCTTTATGAATCAGTTCAACTTGCAATCATTGGCAGTACACTTGGTCTTAAAAATTCAACACTATTTTTAGGCTCTTTTTCTAACACATGCTCAAGTTTTCATTCCATTCCATTTCATTCCTTTCCACCGCCCAAAACTTTTATTTTTTAAAATAATATATCTTATTTTTTCCATCTAATTTCAAGAGAAGAATTAGGATTATGAAATAGTCTCTAGTCTACAATATGATAAAGGCAAGCATGAAAATACTAACATAATGATATCTTTCAGGGATCTGTTTTAGACAAACAGTAATAGTTTATGTAAATTGAAATAAATGTTGTACTCTTAATTAATAAAAGACAAAGATTTTCGATAATAAAAAATGCCATTGCCAGTATTTTTTTTTAAATTTCCTTTGTTTCATGATCAAACAGATGAAATATCTACATCAGTCTAGTTCAAATACTTCTGCTGTATCATTTCCTGCAGCTGCCCCTAATTTTAATGATAATTAGATTGGAATAAACTGCCACATTGGTTGACCTCTGTATATTGTTGACTTAAGATGGGAAAAGTATTGCGTTGTTTATTTGCTTCTGTAATTTCTACCAACTGAAGAAATATCTGCAGCTCTTACACAGAGCAATCAGGGTGTATTCTGTTTAGCATGCATCATTGCATTACAGCAAAGCTAGGACTAATGGTATTTAACTCATATTCTGCTGTGCTAGAAATTGTTGTGGATCTCTCAAATGGGGTTTGTGAAATTCATAGCTCCACTCACACAGTGCCCTTGCACAGTTTTCACATGTTGTTGCTTTAAAGATCTGAAGTAACAATTAATATTTGCTGTATACACAACCTACTCTACATATTCAAAGCAAAAATAAAACAAGAAGAAAGATGTGAACAGATAATTAATCTAGTTATTGAAAGAGAAACAAATTGCATAAGTTATCAATCTTTTCGCTGTTGCAAACCTGAATTAATTGACAAGCACAGAATTACTGTAACAAGCCCTAATAATTAAATAATTGTGTTTAACCTTATTTCAGATGAATTACACCTGTCTCTGTAAGGTCTCACAATGAGGTAGTTAATTTCAAGCAAAGGATCAACTAGGACGATTGTGAAGCTTTCAGAACAACTCGGGGAAGATGAGTTGTAAAAAGATGTAGAAATAAAAAAAGAGTATACAGGAGAGTGTATAGGAGTGTTTTTCCCCATAAGAATAAAAGTAAAAGTGTAAACCTTGCCCATGTGGCTTTTCCCAATAGAATCAATGGGATAGAATAGGGATAAGAACCATAAGGATAAGATACACGTGTGTGTGTTTCAAATATAGCTACCCAAATAGAGTTCTGAGGATATCTGTTATAACTCAAGGTGATATTTTCCTAAATAATGCGTCTTATAGAGAAATTACTTGTAAGTAGAATTATTTAATGAGTTTGAGATATGCTCCTAACATATACAGTTCAGTTACAAACACACTACATAGAATGAACTTATAACCCATAAATGAAACAATTAATAGAAAGAGATAACTACTCTTTCCTATCGCTTTCCGGTTGTGGTCTTATTAAAACCAAGAAAGTTATTCACTGTTTTAGGGCACATTTTTTTCCACGCACCGATCATGTTTCAAGTATTTACTGTATTTCATCCTATGCTGCATGGATGTGCATCAGTGCATCCATTAAGTTAAAAATTTTCCACCTTTCCTGAACAGTTGGTTTTCCTTTGCTTTGCATCCTTGATGAGTCTCTTGAATGTTCTATGTATATAAAATTAGCATTTAAGTTTACACTTAAACCTAGGAATTGCATACACTGAAGGCCATGACAATTTATAAATGTTGAGAAATGAAGGATACCTTAATGATGCATACACAGCATATACAGTACATATGATTTGATTCAATAGATACTGTATGTAATTAACTAATAAGAACGTTGACGCTAGGTTCACTAGAATGATACTACAGTCCGTTTAAGGTGTGTTTAAGGTGGATTAACATGCCATTTAACATCACATTTACATTTCAAATAGGCAAGTGTGAAAATCTCATTTAGTATATAGTTTGCACTTTGAATTGATTTCCTGGGCTTTGGTTTAAGATTCAGTATAAGGCCTAATAATAAAAAAGGAAACATGATATTACATATGCAAATCTATACTAGTGTGCTTATTCATTATACAGCATACTACTAAAGCACCGTGCCTCAACCTCTCACAGGTTACAGCATCACTAGTGCACGACATCGATCAATAACATCTCTTTTACTCTACAAACATTCATTGAGAAACCTAGACCAGAATAAAGTGACACCCAAGTTCTTTTCAAACTTCTGTTCGAATTGGACCCTCGCTGGGTGTTGACCCAGTGTGATGTGGTCCAATGAACATGTTTCATTCACACTGCAAATTCAACAGGAGGGTTCAACACAGGGGCAAAGAAACAAGTACATACTAACCTGGAAATAGCACTTGACATTCGAATAGGTAGAAAAGAGAGATGGCTAGTCGGCATTTATTTTTCAAGCATTTGTTTCAGTAGTTAGTTCAGAACATGGCTGCATGGCTTGCTCCACAGTCCCACGATGTTTCTGTGAGCAGTGCCTCCCATTCTCAGTTTTAAATGCACCTCAACGTTTCCACTTACGTGCTCTGCTTCGTGTGTTTTTGCTGATTTTAAGTAAGCTTGGGTTAATTTTGTGAACACCCTTGAGGATTTTGAATACTCGTATCTGGTCATCCCACAGTCTTCTCTATTCAAAACTATAAAGGATCAGTTCCTTCAATGTATAAGTATAGGACACTCCCTTAAACCCCAAAATGTATCCAATAGCTTTTCTCTGGATGGATTCCAGAGCAGAAACATCTTTATCTTGGTCACCATTATTGTACACAGTATTTTAAATGATGTTTTACTAGTACACGGTACAGTTTTAACATAACATCCCCTGATCAATATTCTATGCTGAAATCTACACAAACATTCAGTTTTCCTTTTTAATTGCTTTCCCGCATTACATGAGGTATCCAAGAGTTTTTCACTATGTTAAACATCACCTGCTAAATACTGTATTTGCCCAGTCCTGAATTTGGTCTTTTTGAATTTCTATTTTGTATTCTACATTGTTTGCTTGACTTGACTGATTTGCTAGATAAGATAAGATCACTTTATTAGCCATATACAATTTCTTGCATTAGGAATTCTTTTTTTCACATACCCAAGTTTGCTCTACATGAGACACAGACAGGAAGAGAAGCTTGGGGTCAGAGCACAGGGTCAGCCATTGTACAGCGCCCCTGGAGCAGTTGGGGTTATGGGCCTTGCCAAAAAAGACACGATCATCTCTAGAATTAAGGACTTACCTGTGTCTGCTAGATCGTAGGCAAGACTCATACAGTAAGTGAAATGGCTGAAAATGTAAATAAAACAACAGGCACGGGTGTTAAAAAATGTAAAAGTATTTAGTGTTTCACTTGGCAAATGCATGGATACAAATGACAGTGTCACGATTAGAAATTCTAGTTAGTTACTGTGACATAATAATTAATAATAATAATAATAATTGCTTACACTTACTGTACAGTATATAGCACTTTTCTGGACACTCCACTCAAAGCGCTTTACAGGTAATGGGGACTCCCCTCCACCACCACCAGTGTGCAGCCCCACCTGGATGATGCGATGGCAGCCATAGTAATTCAAGAAGTGCTATTCTACATCCATGGCACAAGTACAGGGGAAGATATACTGTAGCTTATTAATCATTTTTAGGAAAGAGGAAATGACATCAAGAAAATATTTTCTGTGACGATTGGCAGTGACCCCAATACGTCCGGAAAACAAACTTGTGGAATTCAAAGTTCTGAAATCTGTAAAACTACTTGAGGCTATTGAAAGTGATCACAGTACCTCTATTATAACCTGTTGAATGTCCTTCCTTGCAAAAAATGTGGCTCTTTGAAGAAAGTGACATTTTCATGGCTCTCAGCATTTGGACCAACAGGTGCATAGGTATTTTCACACATGAAGTCAGTTCTTTTTCCCTCCTATAGCCTGTTAACAAGTGCACACTCAGACTGCTCTAAAGATTCCTTGAAAGACATGTTTGTTATGGATGTTTTCATCCAAACCGCTGCGGATAAATTATCAGGTCTAACATTCATAAGCACAGATGTTTCTGAATTCTGTAATGATCACTTGTCTCATTCAAACTGTTAGCAAACTATAATCAAGATTTTCATGCATTCTTTGTGGAAGCAAATCTTACAATGTGGTGTGGCTATCTGTTAAGAGCACTGTGTTTTGTTCTGCTTGGGTCTGGGCAGACTGAGCCACATCCTGAAATGGGTAGCTGCTGAAAAACAGTTAGCCTGCTTCCATCTGTGGAACATGGTTTTGCACAAGTGAGAATTGTGACTCAGTGTGACCAGGTAACTAAAATCTGTAACCCCACTAACATTACCAATGTGAAAGCCACTTAACAGCACAACTTTCAGTTCTGATGCTTCAGTTCCGATGCTGCTATTTCGATCTTAAAAACACATCTTTCTGAGTTATTTATTATTTTATGGAGGAGGGAGAGGAGTACCAACATGATCTATGAATATAAATTACTGAATTGATTTCTTCGCATGATTAGATAGAATTAGAATTAGAATTGGGGGGGGGGGGAGCTAATTTAAATGGATTCAGACACCAAGTTCACTTTCAGAGTTCAGTTTATTTCTCATGCAACAATACAAAGACATTAAGGAAAACAAAACATTGAAGCACACAACAACAGCAGCAACAACAACAAAGCTAAGTAACAGTCAACTTAAATAAAACTCAGCACAAGTGGTGTGCACAAAAACACCAGTGTGAGTCAGTGGTAGAGACTGAATTCAATAATCTGACAGTTTGCAGGAAGAAGCTGTCTCTGAATCTGGAGGTTCGTGCCTTTATGCTCCTATAACGCTTACCAGAGGGCAGGGGAGAGAAAAGTGAGAAACCAAAGCGATTGTTGTCCTTAGCAAGGCTCCCAGCATTCCCGAGACAACAAGTTTCCTCAGAACTTTACACTTTTTCTCCGTCGTACCAAAGGCGTCTTCTCTTTCAGGCGGTTGAGGTGAAGTCAGTGAGTCAGGCAGTAGTCAGTTTGCCAGATTAGCCTCACGTCTCTGCTGCCGTATCACAGCTCGACCTCCAGGCCTGCGATCGGGAAGCCTGGCGCCTGCTGGATTGGCCACAACACACTACTTCAGCTCCTGATGTATTTCTAAGATTCTGTAAAACAACAACATCAAAGTTTTAGTTAATTATTTTTGATTGTAGGATTATTTAATGCTTGAGTCTCTTTCTTTTATTGAGAAAAAAAGATATTATCACCCCCACCAACGTATTTAATTGGAGCAATTGAAACAAATTTAAATCAAGTATTTCCTTTCATCTGTAATGGTAATGATTAGAAGATAGTGCTTGTTTAAAAAGGGTCTGATGAGCAATAATGAAACACTTAGAGCTTTCTTTGCGTTCCTGTTCTTTTCCTTCACTATAATAAAATCAGTTGCTGGGTGAGCTGCCTGTGTATTTGTACAAAAGCTCAGGGTGACCAGCCAGTCACTGGTATCAGATTTGGTTGCATATTATTGTTCGGATTCATGAAGGCTCTGAATAAGGTTGTGTTTTCTCAATGTAGTAACCATTCTAAACAGTTTTAGCATAACTTACCTTGTTTAATAGGAGATCTAGTGAAAATAAAACAGTAGTTGCTGTGCTAGACATGCAAACTGATTCTTACGGTAATATACAGGTATTCCTGCTGTTTAGGTGACCTATTATGAGTCTTTAAAATGTATTTTGTAAGTAACCGCTTTGGATTTCTTATAATGTACAAAAAGACAGATTCTAATTTGTTTTGTTTTGACAATAGACAATGCTTTCTTGTGTTATCCAATATGATAACATGTTTTTTGTCCTCTGAATACTGTACAGTATATCATCTCATATTTCTCACTCATGTAGATTTTCATACCCTGACCAATTCTAGCATGCTATTATGAAAAGGAGCATCTTCCATATTTATGTTCTAACTTGATGTTTTTGCTTTATATTTCCAGTACATAGTATTGGTCATGGGTATTTTGTTTTTTGTTATGGATAAGACATCATAAGGCAATGATCCCATTTAAAATAATGAAAGGACATTGCAACCTACTACAGTACTTAGTGACTACTACTTGTGGTACCACTACTGTACATTTAAAAGCACCTTATCAGTTTGGTAAAAACAATTAGATTGACCTTGCTTTCTCTGAGTACTTACTGGTATCTTCTTAATTATTATCTGTGAAACCTTATCCTCAAAGCAATAGCAGCTGCTAGATAAAGCCTTCTTATCACTCTGATAAAGAGGTTAACTGTCTGGTGCAGTTAAAAAAAAACTTCCTAAACTGAAGTTTGGCAGAACTTTGACTTCTTTCAATGATGTTTTTCGAATATTGTACACACAAATGCATAAGGAATGCTTTACTTGGAGTAATAACAGATTAATATATTTTAATAAACATTTCTTCACATACTTCAAGCAAAAAGAATTCCATTTTATTTTTTTTCAAAATCTTTCTTTAAGAATGAGTATACTGTATGTATTTTTTTTACATTATAAGCCTGCTTTTGAGGTGGAGGGGCCTTATTATATTGTAATCAAGCAGGCTTGTGAATACATCTCTTTTAATCTACTGTAATAGAAATATTTATCTTGCTTTTGAAACGGTTTTGATGACAAGGACTACTTGTTAACTCTTGCAGATCACTTCAGAACAGTTCTGCGGTGAATCTGTACTTAATCGCTCCTACATAGCATTCCATTAGTCAATACAGCGACTAGTGGAGCAGGAAGGACTGCAATACGTCACATTTCGTGGGAACTTGGATGTGAGTTTGCGACAACACGGTGACTTACTGTACAGTACTTATAATAATAACAACTAATTTATTTTGTCACCGAGATTTAAGAACTGGTCTAACTGAAAAAGTGGACTGCAGTTCCCCTTTAACACACACGAGACAGTGTATGTTAACGCCAGTGTCGTGGCTTAATTTCTACATAACTCCATTCTTTGGGAGAAAGAAAAGCAAGAAGTCAACAAGATGATGAAATGGTCAGCTTCAGCCACAGAGACATCACCCATTTAATCACCACAGCATTCATCGAAACAAGCAGCTTGCGTTTTTATGATCTACATGATGAGGCAGCCATTGGCTACTTAATTGACTGTTTAGGGTACAGTAGCTTGTAATGCAGGACATCCAATGGTCATTGTCCGTTACCGCATTGTGGTGCCAAGTTCTCCGACTCGTTGGTCAAGTGTTGTGGTCCTGCAATAAAGACAGTGGTGTGTTCAAAGGGTTCATTTATTAAATGCCACATTGGAGACACATTTTAAGAACATCTAGTCATTGAGGTTTTGCACTGAGCTGTCATATTTTCTCTGGCTGCCTTGCCCCATTGTGATTGTAAGTGACATGCAACTGGCCAGCGTGGTTCAATGCCATTTATTAAATCACATAATGTCAATAGAGTAATAACTGTTGGCATTTTCAAAGGGCAGGTACTGTAGATTGAGACGAGCTTTTATCTGAGCCACATTTCCCAGAATGTCAGTCACCTGACCAGCTGAAGGACGACAGTTGGTTGGGTGATAAGCAGAAACAAGGAAGTAGAGGCTTCTAGTGGCTGCTGTCAGCTAGGAAACTAGCAGAGCCTCTGTTATGTGCTGCACCAGAGGGAGAAGGGAGAAAGAAGACAAGTGACTGACTGGCCTAAAAGCCCATGGACACATTGTAAAAGTGTGAGCTTTTTCTGGAAGAGTTTCAGAGACTGATTTTTGGGAGTACAGTAGGTAAGCAGTTTAGCTGCCCACCTATTTATAGAGAGACTTTCAGAGATGTGCAGCTATAACCTAAAAGGGAGCCATTTTTTTTTCTAGCACTGTAAATGAAGGAGCTCTTTTTACCTAAAAGATGTGCCTGTATTCCTCAGGAGCATACTACAGTATATTAGATTTGGGTCTATTATCTTGTTCTCAATGATGCAAATACTGCACATACAGTACATCATCTTGAATGTACAGTATACAGCTTGCAACTTAAGGACTAATCTTTGATGCAAAACTTCATCAAAGCCTTCAGAAAAGAAATATAGTATTCTATTCATGTATTCTTGAATATTACTTTGTTTTACTGGTGTTGCTTGTTTAGACCAATAGCAAGTTAAACAAGACCAGCCTTTTTTAAATTCATTTTTCTTAGAACTCTATTACCACACAGATGGTCCTCTAGTTTATTTTTTCTTTTTTTTATTTGCTTAGTAGATAGTATCCTGGCTTTGTTCTAATTACAGTTTCCATAACCTGACATATAATAGACATACTAGTTATTGGTCTGTAATTACTCGGTTTGGTTTTCCCCCCTTTTCATGTATTTTTTTCCAGTAAATGGACATTAACCCTTTCTTGAGTGGGTTAATATCCATTTACTGGATATCACTTGATAATTCCAAATACAATATGCAGCATACCATCGGGCTCTAGAGATTTATTTTAACTGCTTCCAATAACAGTAACTCTTCTGCTTCTTTTATGTTTTTATGTATTATTAAATATAGATCATTCTCCTTCCTCAACACATGGCTTGTTATGAGCTTTTTTCTTGGTAAGACTGGTGAAATCTTAATAAAAACATTAGCTATTTCCCTTTCATTTAAATGTTCCACATTGTATAATCTTTAAATATTTTTTCATTCTTTGGTGTTTCTATTGATCTTGTAAAATAAAAAAGATCCCAGAGAACTCTAATAATAATAATTATAATAATTGCTTACACTTTCTGGACACTCCACTCAAAGTGCTTTACAGGTAATGGGGACTCCCCTCCACCACCACCAGTGTGCAGAATCAACCTGGATGACCATTACTATCTACCACTACTAGCAGTAGTCCTGCCTGTTTAGCTTTCACTGAATATTTGTTGCAATATCTCTCTTTGCCTTTTGTGTATCTGTGCTTGCAATGTATTATATTCATTTTATTTAACTGGCTCCTATTCTATTTAAACCATTTTATGTAGTGCTTTCTTTCTCTTTATATTTTTTTCAGTTTATTTATTGAACTACGACTTTCTTAGTTTTGATTTACTAACTCATCTTAGTGAGATTTATGTATGACTCCATTCTGTGCTTCAAACAGACTTTCTCTATAATGCTGTCTTTTCTGAAATTATTAATTGTTTTATTTAACAGATGTTTTAGAGGAGGTAAAATACTATTTTCACATTAACAGGGATTTGATCAGTATGTATACTGTGAATACTCACTGGCTGCTCACAGCCCTGCAAATACAGTACAGTAACCTTTCTAGCAGCCCTCCCTCCACTCAACTTCACTATTTCAACTGCCTCCCCAGGTCATTCCTTGTACAGCACATGAGGGGGGTTGGTCCTTGTGACTAGCCATCTGACTATATCAATAAGATGGCTTTATAAAGAAAAGCAGAAACATTAAAGATTCAGGAGTCTGATTGTAGTCATTGAATCAAATACACCCTTGTACTGGGTGCAGATGGTTTCAGTATTTATCAATAAATTTCACTGTAGCCTCATGATGGCACTGATAAAATATACAAGGTTTCCATTCATTATCTCGAAACCATGCTGTGTCCTGTCATGGCTGCCATGCTAGCTCCTTTCACACCTGAATTGGAAGGGCTTGGTTTGGACCAGCGTGGTGCAGCAATATCCACTGTCCACTGCTACAGTGCGTTCATGTAGCTGTTGCCTCAGCTGGACAAAATGTTGGTTAACAGACAACTCTATGGGATGATTAGGCAGTTAAAGCTTAAATAAAAATATAGGTTGAATACAACTTTATCAAGATTCATAAAATTACACTTCAGGAATATATACGCTAATGAAACGTAAACTTTTTTTAGTTGCACAAATATAATGATCATATATACTGCATACAGATATACTGCGTGTATTCATATGACTTTCATTTAGGCAGATATCATTCAATATAACTACATTTCCTCTGGTTTTGATGGGATGCTTTGGAAATCCAATGTGGGCAGTACAGGCAGTGCTGTATCTTTTAAATAATGTTTTAAATTTTCCAAAAGGTGAGGCTTAAATACTATTCATTTACTTGCTGTTCAGATACTTACTGTATCTCTGGTTTCATGTATTTATTTTCTTTTATGTACCAACGGGATTTGGTTGGAAAGCAAACAAAGCATGTTTTAAAGAATATATGTTGAGTTGAGGATGATCTATATCACTGATACCAGTACATGCCCATTTTTCCTGATCCCTGCTAGCCCTTTTATGCAAAGTAGCCAATAACATTTTCTATGTTATCTCTCCATTCCTATAGTACTGTAGGTTTTATATTCAAATTGTCAGATGAGATACTCATGACCAAATAGAAGGAAGAAGTGTGTGTAGTATCAAAAGAAACAATGTACTCATAGTTACTTCTATTGTAAAAATATGTTCCACAGAGTTCCACAGGTCAAAAAGTCACCTTCTGTTACTTGCAATGCCAAACTGACTGACCATTTCAGATTCGGCTGAAATCCTCATTCATATTTTCACCATGTGAATGCTCTTTTCTGACATGTACCAACACAATTTTGCACACCCCAAGTCCCACACCAGAGTATGGATTAGATTGAAGGCTACACAATAGCAAGGTGTTGGTCGTACTTGCTAATATTCAACGCATGTAAATAAATCTTTTACCTTGAAGTCAACCAAATCCAGATTTTAATCTAATCAAATGTGACAAATCTTTGCAGGAAAAGATGGGTGACTATCTTTACTTTCTTAATTTCAGTAGGGAGCTGTTTTGACAAGGTTTTATCACCCTCATCATAAGGTAATTTATAACAGCCCCTAGCTTCTAAAGCCAGCTATCTGTCTTTGGTTTTTTGCTTACAAACAGGAGAAAATGCTGGTAGCATGTTTTCTCATCTCCTCTTGAAAAAAAGGTTAACTTCATTGTATCTCACACAGTGGGCTGTAATAGGTTGGCTGCACTTTTATTTTAAACTGACTATTTATATTTCACTGACTATTTAGTAAAGATAAAACTGAATAATTCAATCAATTAACAAGGCTTCGTTATCACCAGCACACTATGCACCAAAGTAGTTTTAAATCTCTTTAAAACTTTTAAATATGTGAATAATGAAATGATTGCACTGTACCCAACCTGTAGTAAGATACAAGCATTTCTTTCTGTTGTACCTGTAAGTAAAACCACTAAAGCTTTGGTTAAACAAAAGCTATGTTAAAACTATCTGAGCATGACTAAATAGGACCTCTTGAAATTCTTAGATGGGAGAACCATTGACTACACAAAAAACAACCATTTGTTTTTTTTCTGTTTATTATTGCTTTCATTCAATTTTGCGATCACTGTTATTTTTTTCATTAAGGGTGGCAATGGTTGTTTAATTTATGATACTATGTTATGGTATAAATATCAGCTATCTTCATCATCAGGTCCTGTGTGAAGTGCAAGGTCAATTTCCTGTTGTAAATAATACCTTGTTTGCAAAACTTCCATTTTGCACTGTGTATTGTGTCTAACACATATCTTATATCTTATATGTGTCTTATACGTGTTAGATATATAACAGTATATCTTTGTACAGTATAAGTGCTGCCTATTTTAATGTGAAAGGGCTATGTACAAATATTGGGATGTATTTTGCTTTTTGAATTATGCCATATCCTTTTTTTAAAAAAATATGGATTCTTAGATTGCAAGTGATTAAAATGAAACTCTAACATTGTACAGGTAGATGTTGCTTATTTGAGATTTGAAAAACACTAAGTTTTCACTTTATAGGATTAACTTTGCTGCTCTGTAGGGAAATAAAAAACTGAGAAAATGCACTAAACTTTGACATGAGAACTGTACCAAAAAGGAGTCATAAGAATATTGGAAAGATAACAAAAAAAAGGAGGCTATCCAGAATATTCAGTTGATAGTTTCTAATTGATCCAAGGATCTCTCTCAAAAGTTTCTTGAAGGAAGATAGGCTATTAGCTTCAGTAACTTGGGAAGCTTGTTCTATACTTCCGCAACCTTTTGTGTAAAGAACTGCCTCCTATTCTCAGATTTTAACGTACATCCATGTAGTTTCCACTTCTTCCCTCTGGTTTCTGTTTCTCAGTCACAACTAAAAATCTTTAATTTGCAAGAAATAAAATTATAGGGAAAATTACATGACACAAATCCTGTAGTTATGATAAATCTGTCTCTTACCCCTAGATCAAACATTGAAATCTAGACTAGAGGGCACAACAGGAAATAACTGGGAACTGTTTTGCATAGACTGGAGGGAAAAATGTTGTGGACAATGATTCCGTGGCATCTCTCAAAGAAAACAGCTTTTTAGATCAATATATTGCACTAAACAGGCTAAACACAAAGTCAACAAAGTGTCTCATACAAAGAACATTTTTGAAAAAATGAAGGTTTATATGTAATATGGCATTTTAAGGTTCAAAGACCAGGTTAGCCATGAAAACCATCAACATGCGTTTTCTCTGTATCCTTTCTGTGAGCCTAACTTTCATTTGTGCTTTTTAAGTGCTCTAACCCAAGTTTAAAAAAAATACAAGGGTAATAATTCAGTGCTTGTTGGTTACAGAGTTGGAAACTATCAAACAGGGATTGAAAAACAAAACTGGAAATATACATCTTCAAAAATGAAAAGCAGAAAGAAAAAAAAACAAACCCTGTGAGCATAAGGTTTTGTTCTGTGCCTTTTCCCCCTTCCCCCCTTAAAACTGAAAGTAGTTCCAAAAAGCCACCCACACTTTACTCAGCAGAGAGCAGCCAAACTGTAACCAGCACCTATTTAGGGATTAAGCTACTGCCAGATGAAAATTCCAAACAAAGTGAAAAAAAGGCAGTGGAATGGGAAAATTAGACATCACACCACATTAATTTGCTAGCAAATAAATATAGGCAGAGTATGATTTGGTAACACTTACAGTTTGGATTTGCTTCAACATATCCCTTTCTCAGATACATACGTACATAAAAAGCTGCTGTTTTTCTTTTTCATTTTTTCTTTGTGAAAGCCCTCCTTCTCAGATTTGGTCTCTAAGTAAACAACAGATTATATTGTAAGTTCTTCGTTAAAATTCTCTAGCAATAAGGATCGTTTAAAAATGAAAGTAAAAGACTGTACTTGTATTTACATTATACTTTCCGTCTTAGTTGGTGATGTAGTTAGAACCTCTTTTGTTCTTCTTCATTTACACACATATTGTCCTTCAACGTTATTTAAAAAAAAACTTACTGTTATATTAATAACTTTGGATGCAAGTGCATGAGTGCCTCAGTTTCATATCTTTAGAATTAAATTTTTAAGAAGTTTAATGCATTAGAACTACCTCTGACAGTACAAACAAGGTCCCGTTCATGATGCCAGCACTATGAAAGTCAATGAACAGGAAAATGGTTTTACAATGGTTGCTTCTTCACAGTTCCTTAAATATTTTTCCCATAAAGATGACAGGTATTACTAACATTTTAGGAACTGAAATCTTTTTGTAGGCTTCCTTTCCACTAAATGACACAGAAACGTTTCAGTAGCTGTTCTGTGGCATTTTGATGTGGCAAAATAAAACACAGACTCATCAAACAGCAATTTGTTTTGTGTTTAAAGATGACAGTGGGACTAAAAATAAATTCTAACAATAAGCAGTCCTGCCATTATTGACACAAGAAGAGGGGAGAGCCCAAAGGATGGTGGTACCTCATTTGTGTGTACACATGCTATAGTTTGGAAATTCAGATAGATATCAGCTGTCTGATATAATCCACTCTGATTCAAATTACCATTTCCAGGCAAATTGAAATCTACCAGTTACAACTAGTTCTAACCACTGGGTACAAGCTTGGGAATATTGGGTCTTATTTGACAGAAACATGAAAACATTTCTTCCGCAATCAGTGACTTGTAAGCTTTTCCCCTCAAGCACCATTAGAGAATAGTTTAGATCGGCTAGTGTTTTGTGTAATTTTCCAACTTGGTGCATGTTGAATTGTGCAAGATTTGAGAAAACAGTTATGTACAGTTTATACATTCGGCTTATTATTCTATCCAGGTTCCAGGTTCTTATTTGCCATTTTGCAACCTTTATGCTAGTTTAGAATTACCCCAGAAAACCATTCTCTTGGCTGATTGTAAAGGCATGGTAAGGAGGCACACTGTGATGGTCATTGCACCACTCCTCAGATTTATTTCTACCAAAACATAGGAAATTAAGTGAGATTCACAATACCTCAGGTATTAACAGGTCATCTTTGGCATACAAAGTTATGTATACATTCATTTCACAAGAAAATTCTGATTGTTGGGGGAAAATACACTTAAACTGTTTAGTGCATACAATAAATGTACACATTTGTGCATGTAAATAGGAAAGTTATCAAAGTCTATGTATTTGTCTCAAATATTTGTTCATCCAGTTTTCATAAAATTAACAGGGCACACAGACAGCAACGTGTGAATGTGAAAATCAGACAAAAATGTTACTTACAGAGAGGTGAATTCAAGGATTCATAACGGTCTTGAATAACAATGTACTGTAGTGCTACAGACTGCCAAAAGAAACATTGGGGTGAATCTTTGCTCAGAATATGAAAATGGCACAGAGAAAGCAAAGAATGGGCTGGGGATGAACAAGGGTTTGTGGAAGATAGAAACGTACAGTATGGAATCCCACCATCAAAGAGCAGATAGACAATGTGTCTGCAGTCTATATAACTACAGTATACAGTATATAGGAAAAACACATTTAAATGATGACAACATGTAAAAGCAAAAGAACGATAAATAATGCCTTAAAAAAACATTCTGGTAATTAGGAAGGAAGATGGGACCACAGCCAGAAACTGGAAGCTGTTGGTTGAGGAATCTGAAGACCTATAGAGGCTCTAACTACAGTATTTATAACAATTAGGAAACGTGACTTAATTACGCCGATACATGTAAATGAACCTGAAAGAGAACATCTAAAGTGGCTTAACTCTGCTTCATGAGAAGTGTGAAAGGTACAGCTCTTTCCCCACTGGGGTCTGATCACAGCTGCTCATGAGCAGCTCCGGCTGCAGAGCCGAGCAGCGCCGCTCCCCAGACATGGAAGAATTCCCCTGCCCTCCACGCTGGGAATGTCCTGTTCACGTTCCCGTCGCCTTTCTCTAACAGGCTCAACGCGGACGCAAATGTCTGTTTCTAATCTCGAAACAGGTTCTAGCAATTTGGTGTGCATATGTTCACTAATTCATGTTAAGTTTTGTTTTTAGACGCTGTAACATTTGTCAGTCCGATGCCTTTATATACAACGTAACTTACTGTACACTGCCAGGGTTGCAATACTGACATGCAGTGTAACAGAATATCAGCCCTAAAGACACGAAAGTGGACTTTTCTGCAGTTTGTTGTTGCGCTGTGTTTTTAAGGGACTCCTAGTCTTTGCCTATTGAAAGTTTGCAAGGCTGCTGCAGTGTGCTGGCAGACTTAGGCCTGCAATGGTCACACAACACCCATGGGGGAGAAAGGCCCTACAAGCAGAGCGACCCCTGGTGGGCCGATGGACCTGACGCACTTCCCCCGGGAGGAGGTGGAAATAAGGCTGGAGGTAAGAGACGGGGTGTTTTAACTTTGTATGTTCCTCTGCCTTTTGTTAATTAGGTCTACAAACTGTACCAAGCACCGTTTTGCTCTTAAAAACCCACTAAATAACAGGCCTTGTAACAAATGTACTGTACATAAATGCATGTATACTCAGGAGACCTGCGTGTGTAAAGGTTTTAATGCAGCGATCCATAACCAGAAAGGCATTGTGACCCCGATAAAGGCTGCAACAGCTTGAAGCCTGCCTTGGAAGGTGAGATCTTTAGGGTAGAGCAGTGGCTCTGTGGCTCAGGATCTGTGCCTGTGGCTAGGAGGTTGCTGGTTCAAATCCTGCAGCTGGCAGAGGAATCCTACTCCATTGGGCCCCTGAGCAAGGCCCTTAACCCCAACTGCTCTAGGGGTGCTGTTCAATGACTGACCCTGTGCTCTGACCCCAAGCTTCTCTCCCTCCCTGTGTGTCTCATGGAGAGCAAGTTGGGGTGTGTGAAAAGATGAATTCCTAATGCAAGAAATTGTATAGGGCTAATAAAGTTATGTTATGTTGATAGGATTGCTAGTCTGTCACAGAACACACACAATTAACTTAGCTGGCATGTGTTTGGAATGCAATAGACAAACCAGTGCACCCATATGGGCATGGGAGAACCAGGGAGATTCGACAAACAGAAGCCCAGAACTGAACCCAGAACCCAAGAGCTGAGAGGCTACAGGGCGGGCTCACTAGAGAACATGCTTCCCTATCGTAATTTATTACATTAAAAAAAGTTATCATTCTAAACCTAGTAGCACACATTATGGAGGAATAGCAATAGATCAAAGCTCGTATGTGTAGAATCGCACAACAAATATTAAGCTAGTTAACAATTGCCGTTTCTTTATGGAAAAGGAAGACTTTATTTCATGTAAAGATTTAGTATAATGAACTTAAATTCACCTATAGTATGTGAAAAGATGATAAAGTATGATTGGCCATAAAGCAGAAACTTTGATCAAAATTAAAGAATTATACTACGTTCTCTGTGGTATGCGAACAATGTTATCAGTGCTAAAAATCAAATGTTTAGTCAAAAAGAATTTCTTTTCAGAAGATCACAGTCAAAGCAAGAATAAAAATTCCACATGGTGTAAAGGAAGTGTTTCAGACCTGTCATACTCCTGGCATCACTGCATAAGATATGACTTGATATACTGTACAGTACAAATCATTGAGGCCATTGTTGCTGGCATTTCAAATTATTTTTATTTGTGAAACGTTTAAAGGAGAACAATGAATAAAATGTTTAAATAGTATATTGAATGAAAAATCTGATTACGGGAGCAGCTGTTTTCATACGTCAAAATAAAAATACTACATTGTAAATTTATTGTGTTCATCTAACACAGAGATTTTTATTCAAAAACAGCAACAGGATTTTAGACTTTTTTCAATGCCTCTTCTAATCCAAGAAAATGGAAATCCATTTCCCAGAAGTGCCATAATTCAAGAGTGTGCTTTTCTCAAGAAAAGATTTATGACAACTTCTGCAGATCTCTGTCATAGTCTACTTGAGAATGTGCCACAGATTCGGACATGGAGAAAATGACTTGAACAGCTAACACAAAATACTTAGTCTTTGAGTATTTTAGAACTGCTGTAATCTGCAGGCATGGGCAGCTCTGTTCATAGATTAAAACTGTCATAAAATCAAGTGAATAAATTATGTACACTCCTGACATGTTTACATTAATCCATAACATTACTTCCTCTTTGAAATGCCCGTGGGTGCAGTAATCTAGAATATATAAATGTCGAAACTGACACAATGAATTAGAAATGTGTATATTTTTTTCTAATGCTCTGCGCTTTCGAAAGGTCTTCTATAGATGAACAAAGTGAACTGTATCTTTGAAAACCAAACAGACCAGGAGTAAGTAAAGGTTTTATTCCATGCTGAAAAGAGAAGAAAAGAAACACAATGTTTCGTCTGTGGAGACTTCTTCACACCCGAAGAAGGCTCTTTTCAGCATGGAATAAACCTTTACTTGTTCCTTTGCAGCCTACGCATGCTGTCGCAGCTGCCTACTTGAACCAGGTCAGGAATATTGCAAGTAAGTATTTTTCACCTAAACTGAAATGCTTGGAGCTCTTGTCATTTCTCTCCTGAAGTTCACGACTGTAACTAATCTGATGTCAGTGACTTACTTACTGCTGCTTAACTTACTTACATTCATGCCACTGAGCTGTATTCCAACATCATAATTGTTTAATAACTATAACTATAGCAATAAACTATTAAAACAATTTATTAGTCAGATATTAGAATTCTACCTCACATTTGTCAAATTTATTACCTGACTTTAAAATTTGTCCTTATAAAGTTTCAAATACATGCATTTGCAGTATCTAAAATTGGGTTTTTCACATTGCCTGGAAAATCACACTTATTTTACATGAGGGATGAGATATTACATTTTATACAAAAGTTATCCAATGCCATGTCTGTTACACTATTTGATTGTATTTCTAGTACATTTTTTACTAAGAGGTTTACTATTCCATTGCATGTAAAAATGAATAGGTGTTTCTTTTCTTTGTGATGTACAGTATGAATGGATACATCCCAGTGTATGATTTTTATAATTTTTATATACCTTTTTCGAAGGTAGTCATAAAGTATTCTATTTTTGTTTTAGTTTACGGTGGATTTAAATAACTTGACAATAAAATTTAATAGAAACTGTCTATAATGGTAGCTCTGCTATAATTTTAAAAGGTGCATAAACTCAAAAGTTAGTACTGTAGTCATATGTACTGTAGTCATAAATTCTTCACAGTGCATTTAAATAACTTAAGATGACAGAATTTAATAGAAATGTAATAGTATCTCTGCTATAATCTACCATTTTAAAAGGTACATAAACTCAAAAGTTTTAATATAATGAAACGTTCTCCCTATCGTTTCCTTGTTGTTTTGGATTTACTGTAGATTAAAAATGTCTCTGCATGCCTTTCTTTAAGACTCACGTAACACATTTGCCTCTCTATATTTATGAAAGATCTCACATTAAGGACATGGTTTATTCAGATATGTTATGTGTTTTGTTTCTTGTTGGTTTTTAATTTGTGCCTTGCCTTCCTGAATGTAAATTTTTGCAGAAAACCAGAATAATCCATACCTGAAGACAGACCTCTTGCTCATTTTGGACTATTTTGGTCTTTGTATGAAATAATTAACAGAAGATATGAACTGAAATTAAATCAATCTTTATATTGATTTCATATTTGAATTTGAGCAATTTTGATTGCCTTATTTAGGGAGAATTTTAAAGATGTTATTTCCCTTCTAGAGATACTGGACTTCACAGACTGCAAGTCTACTGTTAAACATTTTTGCAATTATTCTTATTTTTTGGCAAAACCCAAACATACTGGCAGAAATTCAGAGCTACTCACTGATTCTTCTACTGTCCCTTTGAGCTTTGCCCATAATCCCTTTAAGGGATTTTATTACTTAAAAGTAATGTATTTCTTTATTTCATCACAAAGTAATTATGGGACATTTTTATCTGTAATAATAAATAAAATATGTTACACAATAAGGAAAATTATGCCTGTTTTTGGCATTTATTTTACTTTGATTAGTTCCCTCATAATGGATTGAAAACTGATTTTTAATGGTTGCCAGTTAGTTATAAATTCCATTGGAATTCAGCACCAGAATTTCTTTTAATGTGTATCAGTTTACTCCAAGAAATATTTTGTGACTTTGAGTCTCGACGTGTAACCTGAAGATGCTGAGATGCATTTTTACTGGCTGGTACTAAACACATGTCCTAGAGTTTTATGAGATACATGACGCCACATCTCTCGGTTAACCTTCCAGTTTACAAATAGTTGCAACATCAGTCTGATTACATAGTTTCATCTGTAATTAATCAGCCATTACTTTCAATATCCCCCTCCTGCTGTTAGCACAATATTTGTTGATAGTGAACTGTTTCTTGTTTTTAACAATCAGTCTTTTTTGCTTCCAGTCATTACTTATTACAAAATAATCAAACTGACCATTACAGATAAGAAACTCACATTTAAACATTGTGGTTTTACCATAAATATTATTAAGTTCAGAATGGTAGGCTTAATGTCATATTTTTATATTTTATTCTAGTAAAGGAATATTGGATATACAGTACATCAAAACACCAAAGGCTGTATTTATTACGTTGAGAAAACTGAAGTTTAGAGTTCAGAGTTTACATTCTGAGTTTTACCTTAATTTCTTGCACTTTTTTAGTTTTTTTATTTTTACAAAGAAATCTCCAAAATGTTTTCATTGTTTATTTTCAAGTTAAAGTTCAGAATGAACTACAGTACATGTGCTGTACTTGAAATTCCTATTAAAATGGCTATCTCAGAATGTAAAGAAAATTAAGAGCCCATTTACTTATTTCCTGCTGCAATATTCCACTTCGATACATATACACAGATGTTTCTTTGTGGTTTGCAGGCTCCATCCTGAAATCAAATACTGTCAAAAACAAAAAAAATTAATATCAAATTAGAGCAGAGTTTCTAAGTAAAATGTCAAAAAGCTTGTGCTTTTTAAAAATTCCCATTCTGGTATGATATCCTCATACAATACTCTAATCTGATGTGATATCCTGGAATCATGATAATCATTCCATTTTGAAACATTACAGTAAGAGTAAAAGAACAGTTTATATTCTTCAATTCTTCAATTGTCAGATCTGCTCAGAAATGTTGATTTCCTTTTTCTTTACCTGCTTAGATACTGGCCTAAGCTTCCCAGCTGCAGGTTCATCTCTAATTAACCTCTGCCCGGCACACCCCTACAATCCCTGTTGTCATGAAATTTGTTTATTTAGCCTAGACTTCAGCTTTGTAAAGATACAGAGGACACATACAGAATACTGTACATACTGTATATACTGTAGTAAGGCACACAATTTTTCAGAACGCTGTAGCCTGAGTGAGAGAGTAAAACAATGTTTGTAAAGTGCTCTTTAGAGAAAGGACAATGGTAGTGCTGGTTTAGAGGCCCAGGTTCCAATTTTATGCATTTTACCTTCTTTTATAATGCTTTGCAATTTTATTGTGCTCAGTGTAAGTTCAACTCAGATTTCAGTTCAGACGCTCATTGGTTATTCCCCTATGAAGGGACCAAACCGAGGTCTCTTATCCTGGCTCATTCCCACTGCCCTTTAGTTAGCCAGTCTTCTAGTCTGTGTGTGGACCAAATGAGACACTCAGCTGCAGTGTTACTATACTGTCCAATTTATTTTGACATTTCTAATTTTTATTTTAGTTGTAAACAGAATCTGACTAGGTATCCATTATTATCTGTTTCTAACAAAGCATTGCAGGTCACAAGACTTGACTGACTTAAGACTTAAGTTACAGTACATGGAAAGGGACAACAACAATTAATCAATCCTAATTACTTCATTAGGTAAATTCATATTTTTGTGATTCTGTATTCCACTAGAAAGAATAACTGGCCAGAGTATAAGACCATTTTGAAATGTATAAATATTTCATGAAACACTGTATGGAAAGCATAAATGAGACTCACATTTTGATTGAAGTATATCACATATTTACAATTTTTACATTTTCGTGGTCAAAATATTAGATCACCACTCTTATATCAGCCACTGACCTTTGCTTTGAACATATTATTTTGTTAAATTCAGCTATCAAGAAGTGGTCGGGGTTTAAGCCACTTAAAATCAACATTTCAAAACAAAAAGGAGAGAAAATCTTATTTAAGTAAACCAAAGCATATTGATTTTTTCCCACCAAATACAATACAATCATGATTTCCTTAATTGCAGTGAACATTAAGCTGTCATTTAATGTGTAATTATTTATGTACGATGCCTGCAGAGATAAGGCACTTTTGAAGTTTATACAGTATGTTGTTAATGGTTGCTTTTCCATTTGCAAAGGACAGATATGATTCCTGTTTCACAACAGGGAATTAAAAATTGGCATTCAGAGTTTGAATCTGTTTGAGCCAAAGCTCTTGAAACATGTTTTCCTGAAACTATAATTAGCAGCATAATGAGGCTGTATAGTTTCCCTTACGCTGAACAAATTTAGTGTCCCTATGGAGAAATATTGAAGACAAACAAATGTCAGTTTAAGACCAGTTAAACATTTAATTGTAATTGGAAAGTGAAGGCGGAAGTCACCTTTAGGTAATTAAAATATCCAATATGTCTGTGTTAATTTTCTTTTACCTTCTAAGGTGACTAAGATCAATGCCTTAGTACTAATTTCAATAGTAACATTAACAATTACTCAAAGTAATATCTTTGTGTACTAGAATTTCCATGTTTCTACTTTGGTTCAGAAAAGTGTAAAAAAATAATTTTTGAAATTCCTTTGTTTCATGAGTTCATTCCCTTAAATCTACTGTATTCATCTTTTCAACCACTTTAAAAAATAAAATTAAAATGCCACTCATCAATATTATTGCTATGTACTATGTATGTTTTTAACCATTTATTTTTGACACACACATGCACATATAGTGCCTGCAAAAGTGTTCAGATCTTTACATAGCCTTCATATTTAATTACTTTAAACCTTGCAGGCATGACACTTTGAAAAAGCAATTTATTATGTACACATCCATCTCCATAGATTTAGAGCATAATCAGTAAGAACTAAATAGACCATTTGCTATTAACAAGAAAGAAACATGGTTATGTCATGTTTCAAAACTACTGTATTCAAACACTGCTGTGGTGAACCAAAAATTATTTAGGTGCACAGAATTACCTTAAAGCGCCACACAATTAATTGAGTGGCCTCTGTCTGTCTGCAATAATAGTGGTTCATGTGAATTCAAAATAAATGCTTCCCTCTCTCTAAGGTCTGCCAGTCAGGCAGTGAATTCCAAGATAAGATTCAACAATGAAGACTAAGGAGCTTTGAAAGCAACAAAGATAACGTTGTATGAAGACACACATCAGGAGAAGGGTATAAAACCGAAAGTCCATTAAAATCTCATAGTCTTTTAGCATGATGAAGTTGATCATTAAATGGAAGGCACTCAGACATTTCCTACATTCCTTCTTAGGAGGAAACTGATTTTGGATGCCATTTAGGGCAACTGTAATAATCATTGATATCTTTCTACAGAAGGGACAGTTGCATACCCTGTTCTGAAACTCAAACACATAAGGACAGGGTGTTAAGAACTTTTTCACATGTGCTGCCAGCGGTATCTTTTACTCTAAATGCCAGGAAGACTCAAAAGTGAAGTTTCATGTTTCCATCGCAGGGATTTTCAAATGTATCTGAATAAAGGACCCCTTTTTTTCGCATCCCTCTCTGTAAGAACCTTGGGTTTAACCAAAACACAAGATTGAGTGTGTCATGCCTTGAAATGTTTCTAGTCATTTTCCTAATTGCAAGAAACACTGCATGCGAAAAGGTGCTATGCACAAGCATTCGGACTTAGTGTTGACTTTAAACATTTTTCTCAGTGCACGGTGAGAAGAATTATTTAAATATCTTGGGACCCCTGGTTGAAAGCCCCTGCTCAAATTGTGAGCAGTCGGAGCTGCAGTCACTCCAAGATCCTGTGGGAGGCAGGCAGTCATAGTGGAAATATCTCCTAAGTATATCCCAAGCTTGTTCTGGAGTATGTATTGTAGGTCCAGGAACACTGCAGACCAAATTGTGGATGTTTATATTCTGGAGGTGGTTAATAAGAACATGCACATGGTGACTCAGAGCAATTGCATTTCGGAAAATGACTCATTGCCATTATAATGGAATGACTAGGAAAGCTCATCCTGGTCAAGGTTTTCAGCTACAGGATTTGAGATTCTTTTTTGATCCTGGAACTAAATATTTTTTCACAGCTCTTTTTTCACAGCTCAGTATTTTTTATTTATGGGAACCCTAACCCCATGGGGAGAAGAGACAGAAGTAATTAGAGAACAAAGCAGACCACCTCTGCTTCTCCCAGAGGTACTGTACACCATGTACAGTACTGTACATGACAGGACTTCAGTCAAAAAACAGAGAAAGAAAACATGGGGGAAATCTACTCGGACAAAACAAGAAACATCACATCATCTGAGCTAGTTTATCAATACCTGTGTCCCAGGCTGCTAACATGATGATAGTGCAGCTGTGCTGTCCTGTGCAGCTGTGCAAACTAGCAGGGAAATATGCTATCCAAACACAAGGGAAAGACATATCAGACTCTATCCAGCTCCTCAGAATATTATTCTGCACTGCAGTCTTCCCTGCTAAGAAAATCCACTTGTCAAGCATTGATGGAATTAACCGAGATACATTATAGAGACTGGGGCAGAATGGTACTGTACCTGAAATACAGCCAAACACGGAACCCACAGGAAATTTGATTTTTAATGCACAGTTGCACCATGGTACTGTAAGTGCAAAGAAGGCGTTCCACTTGACAATGTTTGTGCTAACCAAAGTGTTACTAACCTGTACTTAATAGGGATTGTATCTCAATAGTGTATGTTGCTTTCTATTTCAAAACTAAATGAAATAGGGATGAATATTCAAATATTGTTGAAAATACGAGGCAGTATGAAGCAATGACATTCCCTTATTATTTGAAGCAATATTCCTGCACATTCAAAGCACCAAATGTTGACCATGAGGAGCTGTTGAAGGAAACTCCTAACATTTTCCCATATGACATCACAGACACCATAGACATGACTCAGGCATCCCAGAAATCTAACATGGATCTTTATTCAACTGTGAAGTGCTAGTGCTAGAATGCGGTCTTTTATTTATGGTGCGTCATCAAACGTATCTGTTTAAGCTGCTAAAGCAGGGGTGGGCAAACTTTTTTGGCCCAAGGGCCGCATACAGTTTTGACACTGTGTAGAGGGCCACTTCAAGCTGCTGTTACAGAGAGCCTATGCCCTATATAAGTTTAAAATCCAACATAGGCTTATTAGTTCAAGGTTAACGATAACCTGAGAGAAAAAAAAAAATAAATATAAAAAAATAAAACTGAATAAACCTTGACGTTCAACTCCTGACTAATTACCTCGGCCCATAGGGTAACTGTTCCGCGTGATAAACTTAGTTTCTCAAGTTTGCTCTTGCTCTCTGGATAAAGAATTTCTGCGGTTTCTATCATACACTCCTTCAAAAGCTCCCCTTCAGAGAACGGCTTGATTTGTTCAGCAATTTTATATGCAAGCAGGTAGCTTGCCTTTGTGCTGGCCTCTTGGATGGTAGAAGGGCGGAAAAATACATTTCGTTGAGCCTGTAAACTAGGGGCTAGTTTGGAAGCTCTACTAGCTCATTCCTCGCATGACAGATTGCTAGCATAGTTAGCAAGTTTGGTAGAAAAATGCCAACTGAGACTGTATACTCTGAACACTGCGACACTTTCCTTACAAATGAAACACATAGCCTTTGTTCCAACCTCTGTGAAAAAGTATTTTGCAGTCCATTCTTTGTTGAACACTCTCCATTCACTGTCAACTTTCTGCTTCTTCAATCCGCTCATTTTGGCGCAGGTTCCCTCACAGTAAGATGGACCCACTCTGACTGGTGAATCACATTGGTGAAGCAGGGGTTCCCAAACTTTTTGGGTCCGTGCCTCCCTTGACCTGTCAAATTTTCCACATGCCTCCCCTGTCTCAAAAATAATAACAATAATAATTGCTTACACTTATATAGCGCTTTTCTGGACACTCCACTCAAAGCACTTTACAGGTAATGGGGACTCCCCTCCACCACCACCAGTGTGCAGCCCTACCTGGATGATGCGACGGCAGCCATAGTGCGCCAGAACGCTCCCCACACATCAGCTCTCAGTGGGGAGGAGAGCAGAGTAATGAAGCCAGTTCATAGAAATAAGTTGTATGGCAGTGCGATATTTTACAAAAGATTATACATTTGAAAAGGAAATGATGGGTCAAAATAAAAACAAAGTTGATTTTTATCATTTTTAAGCATTTTCGAAACAAAAATATTTTTAAAAATAGTCAACATCTTTGTAAAATGCAACTAAAATGACTTTGCATGTCCGTTTCTCTTTAGAACTAGGCTCCGTGTCCTTCACATTTTTTACTCATATTTAAAAACCTCTCCATTGCGATCATGTAACAAAAACACTCACAAAATGACCACTCATAGAAACATGCAACACCGAAGCTGCGGTCAACTGGTACACTGCTTACAGACTGCCGACTCTCTTGCCTAGGGTCATGTGACACAATCTAGCTAGGTAGCACACGACTCATACATTCTGTGTGCACGAACAGTGGATTTTGCTTGTAATAAAATGTTTCTTTGACTATCGATACCTGAGACGCCCCTGACCGACAATGGCGCCACCCCAAGGTGGCGCGATGCACAGTTTGCAATCACTGTGGTAATGCGTTCGTGCGCCATCTAACGGCATGAATAATGAAATGTAAGAAAAAATGGCATCAAACAAGGTGGAATATGGTGAATATCGACTCATTTATTTTTTACCTCAAGGGCCGGTTAAAACTGGCTGGTGCGGCCAGTGGGCCATAGTTTGCACACAGGTGCGCTAAAGGTAGCATAGTAGATGGTTGCAAACACTTTTTCATGGTTTAGTAATTTGTGGACTCTCTGCAGTTCAATTGTTTTCACAGCTGAGCTGCGTTGTAGTGACCTTTAGTGTTTCTTAGATATCTGCTATGGACTACATTTGACATTTCTGCTTTGTTGAGGTTAAATAAACAATAATCAATCGAGAGGTCGATGTGTTCACCAGTATTTGCTTTGTTCATTCTACTTCTTCATCAGAAGTCCACCGTTGTCTAAACATGGTAAACTCAGCAAAAGTGATTTATATTTATATTTCTAATACATTTATACAACACTGTTCTAAACACTTCCCTCCACCAGTGTGCAGCCCCCACCTGGATGTAACTGCAGCTGAAGTGCACCAGTACGCACACCAGCTCTCAGTGGGGAGGAGAACAGAGTGATGAAGCCAGTTCAGAGATGGGGATTATTAGGAGGCCATGGTGGGTTAAGGCCAGGGGGAAATTTGGACAAAAGACTGGGGTAACACCCCTACTCTTTTCAAGAAACATCCTGGGATTTTTAATGACCATGGAGAGTCAGGTTCTTGGTTTTTTTACAGTATAGTTTTCTCATCACTTTACTGGGTCATTAGGACCCACATAGACTGCCAGGTGAGTGCCCCCAGCTGGTCCCAATAACACCTCTTCCAGCAGCAACCTCAGCTAAAAACTAACTGATTGCAAGTCCGTAACAAAATAAATTAAATGATGGTATTGCAAAATTTTACAAATTCCAAATTAAGCACAAAATTGCGAACTTTATGAAGGTACCAAATAAACACCATGTTGTCGCAAACCCCTGGTCTTGCCACGAGCGAGAGAGAAAGTTTGCGTGAATTGTGACATGAAGCGGCCCTTCCTGCTCGCTAGTCACTGTAATGACCAATGTAATGGGATGCACGAGCTGATAAGAACAGGTTGTGCAGCACACTTTTCAGCATAGAAATGTTCCAATGTGATCTGCAGGCAGAGTTGACAAGTAAGTAGCCTTTGTTAGCAAAGCCATCTCAAGGCCGAGAGCAATATTTCTATTGGAATTACAAGAGATGTACAGTATTCACAAGCCTGCTTCTTCACAATGTAATATGTCTGCTTCACGTTACTGGAAGCTTTGTTGGCTCTTTCTGAATTATAGAATATGGTGCTGTGCATACCTGGAAATTTGTCTATTTGCAATTGTAAATTGGTGGTTTTACACGTTGCTGTGTACGTTTTACTTTCATTTGAAATGCACTCATCAATGCCAATTCTTTCTAACCCCTGAAATATAAAATTAGCATTGCAGTTCCCCTTTAAAGCAAACAAGATTTCAAAAAAGTACCCAGTGCTCGTCTATGTCTGTCACGCAATTGATTCTCCCTTTTATTCCACTGTCATTTTCAAAAATAATATTTTAACAATAATGGATTCCCTAACTTTTGTGAGCACCATGTAGGCAAACATACCTGGCAATGTTTTCCTAGCAACATGCGTTGTATTACATCCTTATAAAATGCCGTGGTATGCAAAATAGTTCTTTTGTTTAAAGACATTTCTTTCATGGCTTTGCTCACAGAACACATACATAGTCAATTTCATTGAAGCTATGAGAATAATACATGTTCAAGAACATCTGAAAACATAAGAACCTGCAGAAGAGGCTCAGCCTGGCTGTACAAAGCTGCACATAAAGATGGCTGCTGGCAGCTGTTTCCTGTTATGTAACTGCAAGCAGCTGTTATTTCTAAAAAGGGGCATCTTTGTGTTATAGACATTTCCAAGGGTCAAGGAGAAGAAAAATAATGCAGCTTTAATAGCTAGCAACAAAAGACCACCAAAGCTTAGAAATGAGAAAAAAAACTCATGCTGCATTACTGTTAAAAACCTCAGTGTGTTTTCTGCTCATCCTGTATTTCTGGGATATTTTAGCAATGCTAGAAATGTCATTTAACATCATCCCTAAGAAGGAAACTTCTATTTTGCAATCCAAAATCCAAACTCTTTACCTCCTCCAATCCTCTGATTGTTTTAAACACTTTAATTTCACCAAACAGTGTAACCTCACATCTGTTTTTCATAATGAAACCTGTCTGAAAAATAATTGTAATCTAATCAAAATAAAAGTGATAAGTTGATGTTCTGTGATTTGTACAGTGAATGCTTTTTCAGTATCTCAAACTGATAATAACGCACAACTAAAAACTGGATTTAGTCCGTGAAGCCTTCAAGAAGTCTTCACAGCCAAAACGTTGTGTTTTCTCTCCTCTTTTCAGCATGGAATAAATCTATTGTTCCTTTGCAGACTATGCATGCTGACGCATACGCATGCTGACGCAGCTACCCACCTGAACTACTAAAAACTAGATTGCTTACCTAGATTGCCTGAAGGACAGATCAGCCCTATTTTGAATTTATTCCAGTTCTGGGTTGAAAACACTTGAGATATGCACGACTTTTTCGTACCTGTGTCTTCTCAGAATGCTTTGACAATCTTTCATCACTCATCCTGTAAAAGACTTCATCTGTCCTCATGGTATTTTTCTCCACATACTCCTCTGGGAGATCTGGGAGACTGAATGCTCATGCTTATTATCTCAGCTAACCTTGAGGTAAGTCTTGCTACACAGACTAACACCTGAGGACATGTAGAACCTTTTGTTGTGTAGTGAAATATGGTAGCAATCTATTTCTTGTCTCATCTGGTCTAACACAGACCAAACTCTTTCACTGGTGTAGTCCATAGCATACATTTGTAATGTGAGTGAAGCCATTTAGCTTATGTGGATGAAGATAAAAAAATTTCAATAAAAATGAATTATTTTATTCAAAATATAAGTACTTGATAAGAACATGTACAAACCAGACAAGGCATGTCTGCCCATCTAGAACATTAAGTAGCAGCCAATTGATCCAAGGAGCTTATTCAGGCATTTCCTCAAAGATTCTAGGGTTCTTGTATTGGCAAGGTAGCCTTTTCCATACTGCCACAACCCTTTATGTAAAGGTTTATGTATCTCCTGTTCTCAGATTTAAATTATCCAAAAGAAGCTTACTAATTTGTCTTTTTCGATGACTTTGAGGGAAAGCCTGTTGTAATTGCTTTTGATAAAGTCGGTGCAGCACAGGTAAGAAATGCCCGAGGCAGTACTTTGTGCTCAGTATGTATGTGGAAATAGTTTCATTAGTTCCTGGAAAAGAAGCAAAATATTTGACAGTGGCTCTGCTGTGAACATTATCTTTAAATCATTCGAGGTTCCCAGAAAATACACATTTTACATATTGTTACAGCTTTAGGTGACTGAGAAGTGTCTCTTAGATTTTACAGAAAGTTTGTGACACTTGGAAGAGTAAACACTTCTAACTTCGAAGTGGGAGAGGATGTTTGCTGAGGTTTGGGGGTCTCTTGAGCAGAAACAATTGTAAAGTTTACCTTAGTATACCTAGGGAAGTTGTGGATTAATGACTAGCAAGGAGTAGTACACACACACACAATATAAGATCACATGAAGAGCATAGAAAGGAGAAAGAGGAGACAAAAGGAGAAGTAGAGAGACGAGAGAGGAGTCCTCAGGAGTGAGGACTTGAAGTTTGTGCCAGGTGAGAGCCCCTACTTCATGATCATCCAAATCAAACCTGACTGGAGCTAAGTATTTGAACCTTGTTAGAGCGTGCTATTTGGTGTTTTAGGGAACTTGGGTTTCCTGGGAAAAAGATACCTCAGTTAGAAACATCTTTCCTGCTTAGGGTGCATTTTATGGATAGGGGTATAGGCTCCCATTTATTTTGTGGCATCCAGGGTGCAGAGAAAGAGATTTAACTGCAGGGTGCATTGTACTGTAGTTACTTACTGTAGTTAGAAGACAGCTCATCTCTTGTGTGGCCTCTGTAGGTATATTAAGAGTTAAACGCTTAGTAGCAGTCTGGGGTTTTCTGGGTGACCAGAATGTAAGGCTTCTGAAATGCCTTGTTTGTAAATACTAGACATAAAGTAACTTGTGTGTTGTACAGTATGTTGTGTGTAGTGTAGTTTGTATTTTGTCACTGTAATAAATACTCGTTAACCAAGTGTGTCTGGATTGTTACTCCTCTCAACAAAGCTGTGCCAGAGAACAAAGAATTCACGTGCCTCCAATTATACCAACCTTTCGGGTATATCGTTAGAAAATCACTTAGAAGCTGGGGGTTTTGAATAACTATTTCACTTATTGACTAAACCGCTTGGTCAATCTCTGATTTCCACCAGTTTCGTAACATCCCATTTGTAACAATATTGAGCTCTTTTTAACTGACGTTGATATTTTTCAAAAGCATATACAGTAAATACCTGTTGACCAGTTGACGAATGACTATATGATGTTGGACCCCTAAAGACAATGAAAAGCAGTTCTTTAAGATGATTTATTTTTGCTGATTAAATGATACTGTGATAATAATTGTTTATTTCTGTTTTAAATTCTTTCCCCAGCTATATTAGCTCCCTGGAAACTACCAACCAGTGCTGTCTGCAGCACTAGTTTGTGTTTATTTAATGTTCTGATAATGTACATTAGAATAATAACACTACAATACACTGTAACAGTTGTGCATTCCAAAGAAGGTTTAAGGATTTAACACCTGACAGCGAATGTACAGGTAGGTAATGACTAGCCCATCACATGAAAAAGCAGGTACGTTTGAGACTGTGACTATCCGTCAAAGTCTGCACTACAACGTCTGACTGTGCCATTACATAAAGAGATGTTGCCTAGTCCATGAATCTGAATATCTAATACACTGTCCCTATGTCTGATTGCCACATTTTCTCAAGCCTTTGTGAAGAAAAGAAGTTGCAATTTAATGTTTAGCATGATGATTTTCACAGTATATTGGTACGTTATAGAGAAATGTAGGCTTTTCTCAAATTTACAAAAGGTAGTGAGACTTTTAATTATAGATGTTTTCTTTTGGAATAATTCAGTACTAGTTATTCCATACTGTAGGTCATTAGACTTTCATTATCAACATATTTTAGCCTTTCTTTTGTGGCTTCCATTTCAATTAGATTATTTCTGACCTCTTACTACCTTCTGTGTTTTTGTTCTGCATTTTTCATTAATTATTCTGGACACAATGTCTGTGGTGCAAGTAGGGCACATACTGTAATAAGCACATTCTTTTATTTGGAGATATTCAAATATTCTAACTAAAACCTAAACCACTCAATTGTCAGGTAGACAAACAACAAGTACAGTATGATACTATTGGCAATGCTAATGAGGCAGTATACACTAGACAATTGGAAATAATTGCACTCTTTAGCAAAATAAATACTGTGAGGTACCACATTTAATTGTCTA